>NW_028157701.1:0-15203 GCF_964263955.1 Coregonus lavaretus
CAGAGAGAGAGAGAGAGAGAGAGAGAGAGAGAGAGAGAGAGAGAGAGAGAGAGAGAGAGAGAGAGAGAGAGAGAGAGAGAGAGAGAGAGAGAGAGAGAGAGAGAGAGAGAGAGAGAGAGAGAGAGAGAGAGAGAGAGAGAGAGAGAGAGAGAGAGAGAGAGAGAGAGAGAGAGAGAGAGAGAGAGAGAGAGAGAGAGAGAGAGAGAGAGAGAGAGAGAGAGAGAGAGAGAGAGAGAGAGAGAGAGAGAGAGAGAGAGAGAGTGTGGAAACCTACCAAAAAGTGTCCTGAGTTGCGCAGTGGTCTAAGGCACTGCATCGCAGTGCTAGCTGTGCCACTAGAGATCCTGGTTCGAATCCAGGCTTTGTCGCAGCCGGCCGCGACCGGGAGACTCATGGGCAGCGCACAATTGGCCTAGCGTTGTCCAGGGTAGGGGAGGGAATGGCCGGCAGGGATGTAGCTCAGTTGATAGAGCATGGCGTTTGCAACGCCAGGGTTGTGGGTTCAATTCCCACGGGGGACCAGTATGAAAAAAATATATATATATGTATTCACTAACTGTAAGTCGCTCTGGATAAGAGCGTCTGCTAAATGACTAAAATGTAAATGTAAAAAAACTATTAGGCAACAACAAATTCAATCCCTTTTAGACAACTTCCTGGACAAAACATTTCACTGTAATAGTGAAGGTGTGAACTTGGCAGTAGAAAACCTAAACAATATATTTGACCTCTGCTTCCCTATCAAATCTAAAAATGTCAAACAGAAAACAGAAGAAAATGAACAACAATGACAAATGGTTTGATGAAGAATGCAAAAACCTAAGAAAGAAATTGAGAAACCTATCCAAACAAAAACATAGAGAGCCAGAAAACCTGAGCCTACGCATTCACTATGGTGAATCACTAAAACAATTCAGAAATACACTACGGAAAAAGAAGGAACAGCACGTCAGAAATCAGCTCAATGTAATTGAAGAATCCATAGACTCTAACCACTTCTTTGAAAATTGGAAAACACTAAACAAACAACAACACAAAGAGTTATCTATCCAAAACGGAGATGTATGGGTAAACCACTTCTCCAATCTTTTTGGCCCTAGAACAAACAGCAAAAACATATACATGGTCAAATACAAATCTTAGAATCAACTATTAAAGACAACCAGAACCCACTGGATTCTCCATTTACATTGAATGAACTACAGGAAAAAATACAAATCCTCCAACCCAAAAAGGCCAGTGGTGTTTTATTTTTATTTTTTTATTTTTTTATATGTATATATATTTTTAGGGGTAGAGCAGCTTTAATATTGCAGATGGATGTAACTTCCATCAATCTAATTGTCTGAATCACTTCCAATCCCCCATATGTTTTTTTTTCTCTCGCAAATATATACAGTGAGGGAATAAAGTATTTAATCCCCTGCTGATTTTGTACGTTTACCCACTGACAAAGAAATGATCAGTCTATAATTTTAATGGTAGGTTTATTTGAACAGTGAGAGACAGAATAACAACAAAAAAATCGAGAAAAACGCATGTCAAAAATGTTATAAATTGATTAGCATTTTAATGAGGGAAATAAGTATTTGACCCCCTCTCAATCAGAAAGATTTCTGGCTCCCAGGTGTCTTTTATACAGGTAACGAGCTGAGATTAGGAGCACACTCTAAAAGGGAATGCTCCTAATCTCAGTTTGTTACCTGTGTAAAAGACACCTGTCCACAGAAGCAATCAATCAATCAGATTCCAAACTCTCCACCATAGCCAAGACCAAAGAGCTCTCCAAGGATGTCAGGGACAAGATTGTAGACCTACACAAGGCTGGAATGGGCTACAAGACCACTGCCAAACAGCTTGGTGAGAAGGTGACAACAGTTGGTGCCATTATTCGCAAATGGAAGAAACACAAAATAACTGTCAATCTCCCTCGGCCTGGGGCTCCATGCTAGATCTCACCTCGTGGAGTTGCAATGATCATGAGAACGGTGAGGAATCAGCCCAGAACTACACAGGAGGATCTTGTCAATGATCTCAAGGCAGCTGGGACCATAGTCACCAAGAAAACAATTGGTAATACACTACGCTGTGAAGGACTGAAATCCTGCAGCGCCCGCAAGGTCCCCCTGCTCAAGAAAGCACATATACAGGGCCATCTGAAGGAGGAAGGAATGCTGCCTATGACCCGAAGAACACCATCCCCACCATCAAACATGGAGGTGGAAACATTATGCTTTGGGGTGTTTTTCTGCTAAGGGGACAGGACAACTTCACCGCATCAAAGGGACGATGGACGGCGCCATGTACCGTCAAATCTTGGGTGAGAACCTCCTTCCCTCAGCCAGGACATTGAAAATGGGTCAAGGATGGGTATTCCAGCATGACAATGACCCAAAACACACGGCCAAGGCAACAAAGGAGTGGCTCAAGAAGAAGCACATTAAGGTCCTGGAGTGGCCTAGCCAGTCTCCAGACCTTAATCCCATAGAAAATCTGTGAAGGGAGCTGAAGGTTCAAGTTGCCAAACGTCAGCCTCGAAACCTTAATGACTTGGAGAAAATCTGCAAAGAGGACTGGGACAAAATCCCTCCTGAGATGTGTGCAAACCTGGTGGCCAACTACAAGAAACGTCTGACCTCTGTGATTGCCAACAAGAGTTTTGCCACCAAGTACTAAGTAATGTTTTGCAGAGGGGTCAAATACTTATTTCCCTCATTAAAACAATTTATAACATTTTTGACATGTGTGTTTCTGGATTTTTTTGTTGTTATTCAGTCTCTCACTGTTCAAATAAACCTACCATTAAAATTATAGACTGATCATGTCTTTGTCAGTGGGCAAACATACAAAATCAGCAGGGGATCAAATACTTTTTTCCCTCACTGTATATATATATATATATACAGTGGGGGAAAAAAGTATTTAGTCAGCCACCAATTGTGCAAGTTCTCCCACTTAAAAAGATGAGAGAGGCCTGTAATTTTCATCATAGGTACACGTCAACTATGACAGACAAAATGAGAAAAAAATATCCAGAAAATCACATTGTAGGATTTGTTATGAATTTATTTGCAAATTATGGTGGAAAATAAGTATTTGGTCAATAACAAAAGTTTCTCAATACTTTGTTATATACCCTTTGTTGGCAATGACACATGTGAAACGTTTTCTGTAAGTCTTCACAAGGTTTTCACACACTGTTGCTGGTATTTTGGCCCATTCCTCCATGCAGATCTCCTTTAGAGCAGTGATGTTTTGGGGCTGTCGATGGGCAACACGGACTTTCAACTCCCTCCAAATATTTTCTAAGGGGTTGAGATCTGGAGACTGGCTAGGTCACTCCAGGACCTTGAAAATCTTTTTACGAAGCCACTCCTTCGTTGCCCGGGCGGTGTGTTTGGGATCATTGTCATGCTGAAAGACCCAGCCACGTTTCATCTTCAATGCCCTTGCTGATGGAAGGAGGTTTTCACTCAAAATCTCACGATACATGGCCCCATTCATTCTTTCCTTTACACGGATCAGTCGTCCTGGTCCCTTTGCAGAAAAACAGCCCCAAAGCATGATGTTTCCACCCCCATGCTTCACAGTAGGTATGGTGTTCTTTGGATGCAACTCAGCATTCTTTGTCCTCCAAACACGACGAGTTGAGTTTTTACCAAAAAGTTCTATTTTGGTTTCATCTGACCATATGACATTCTCCCAATCCTCTTCTGGATCATCCAAATGCACTCTAGCAAACTTCAGACGGGCCTGGACATGTACTGGCTTAAGCAGGGGGACACGTCTGGCACTGCAGGATTTGAGTCCCTGGCGGCGTAGTGTGTTACTGATGGTAGGCTTTGTTACTTTGGTCCCAGCTCTCTGCAGGTCATTCACTAGGTCCCCCCGTGTGGTTCTGGGATTTTTGCTCACCGTTCTTGTGATCATTTTGACCCCACGGGGTGAGATCTTGCGTGGAGCCCCAGATCGAGGGAGATTATCAGTGGTCTTGTATGTCTTCCATTTCCTAATAATTGCTCCCACAGTTGATTTCTTCAAACCAAGCTGCTTACCTATTGCAGATTCAGTCTTCCCAGCCTGGTGCAGGTCTACAATTTTGTTTCTGGTGTCCTTTGACAGCTCTTTGGTCTTGGCCATAGTGGAGTTTGGAGTGTGACTGTTTGAGGTTGTGGACAGGTGTCTTTTATACTGATAACAAGTTCAAACAGGTGCCATTAATACAGGTAACGAGTGGAGGACAGAGGAGCCTCTTAAAGAAGAAGTTACAGATCTGTGAGAGCCAGAAATCTTGCTTGTTTGTAGGTGACCAAATACTTATTTTCCACCATACTTTGCAAATAAATTCATAAAAAATCCTACAATGTGATTTTCTGGAAAAAAAATCTCAATTTGTCTGTCATAGTTGACATGTACCTATGATGAAAATTACAGGCCTCTCTCATCTTTTTAAGTGGGAGAACTTGCACAATTGGTGGCTGACTAAATACTTTTTTTCCCCACTGTATATACACATATACATACCTTCACATACATATACACATACATACATATAAAGACATATACATACATATATATACATATCCTTTTCAAAAATATATTTCCCTTTATTACTTTCCAACCCCACCACCCCTTCCCTAATTGGAGTAAACTAGTGAACAACAACGCTTAGGCCTCTACTTCCAGCTTATACATACTATATACATTTTATGGACACAGTCAATTTTACAATAATTCTATTTTGTTTGTTTTTACTCCTGAACTTCCTCTACCCTCAACCTCTCCGATCATTTTCATGATATCCATCCGGTTTGCTTCTATATGCCATATCTTTCTAACTGTGCTCTTTCACAAAAGCTCTCAACCTATAACCTATATACTTATTATGGACACAGTATGCTTTACATTAGTTATCTTGTTGTTATTAGTTGTTGTTAGTTGTTATTAGTCCCATCCTTCAGCTCCATTCAACACCTCCCATCTATCTCCTAACACCATCCATATTGGATTTCTATTTGTCATATATTTTTCAACTGTATGTTTCACAAAAGTTCTGAACCCTTCTATTCTCATTGTTTCTACAGATTGTAAATTGAAAATAAACATTTTTGCTAAAAGTATTATTATATTATTGATCGATTGACTATGACTTTTCAGATCACCCAGTAGTGCTATCTGTAGGGTTAGCTCCAGGTAAATATTGCAATCCTTCAGCCATTCCTGGACCTGTGACCAGAAACAAGCTACAAATGGACAGTACCAAAACAAATGATCTAATGATTCTGTCTCTTCGCAGTAAAATCTGCAGAGCTGGGAAGATTGTATCCCCCATATAAATAACATTCTATTGGTAGCAAGAATTTTGTATAATAATTTAAATTGAAAAATTATAAGTTTTGAATCCATTTTGCATATCAGTTCATAAACACTATGCCATGGAATCGGTACATCAAAAATCTTTTCCCAACTATTTTGCAATCTATATGGGACGGCTGTCAATCCTGTGGTGTTGATGGTATCTTCAATGAAATGATAAAATATACAGACCACACATTCCAATTGGCTATACTTAAACTCTTTAACATCATCCTTAGCTCTGGCATCTTCCCCAATATTTGTAACCAAGGACTGATCACCCCAATCCACAAAAGTGGAGACAAATTTGACCCCAATAACTACCGTGGGATATGCGTCAACAGCAACCTATGGAAAATCCTCTGCATTATCATTAGCAGCAGACTCGTACATTTCCTCAGTGAAAACAATGTACTGAGCAAATGTCAAATTGGCTTTTTACCAAATGACCGTACTACAGATCATGTCTTCACCCTGCACACCCTAATTGACAACAAATAAACCAAAACAAAGGCAAAGTCTTCTCATGCTTTGTTGATTTCCAAAAAGTGTCTGCTATACAAATTGATGGAAAGTGGTGTTGGGGGAAAAACATATGACATTATAAAATCCATGTACACAAACCACAAGTGTGCTGTAAAAATTGGCAAAAAACACACATTTCTTTCCACAGGGCTGTGGGGTGAGACAGAGATGCAGTTTAATCCCCACCCTCTTCAACATATATATATCAAAGAATTCGCGAGGGCACTAGAACAGTCTGCAGCACACGGCCTCACCCTACTAGAATCTGAAGTCAAATGTCTACTGTTTGCTGATGATCTGGTACTTCTGTCCCAAACTAAGGATGGCCTACATCAGCACCTAGATCTTCTGCACAGATTCTGTCAGACCTGGGCCCTGACAGTAAATCTCTGTAAGACAAAAAATGATGGTGTTCCAAAAAATTCCATCTAGACACCGTTGCCCTAGAGCACACAAAAAACGGTAAATACCTCGGCCTAAACATCAGTGCCACAGGTAACTTCCACAAAGCCGTGAATGATCTGAGAGACAAGGCAAGAAGGGCCTTCTATGCCATCAAAAGGAACATAAAATTCGACATACCAATTAGGATCTGGCTAAAAATACTTGAATCAGTTATAGAACCCATTGCCCTTTATGGTTGTGAGGTCTGGGGTCCGCTCACCAACCAAGAATTCACAAAAAATGGGACAAACACCAAATTGAGACTCTGCATGCAGAATTCTACATAAATATCCTATGTGTACGACGTAAAACACCAAATAATGCATGCAGAGCAGAATTAGGCCGATACCAGCTAATTATCCAAATCCAGAAAAGAGCTGTTCAATTCTACAACCACCTAAAGGGAAGCGATCCCCAAACCTTCCATAACAAAGCCATCACCTACAGAGAGATGAACCTGGTGAAGAGTCCCCTAAGTAAGCTGGTCCTGTGGCTCTGTTCACAAACACAAACAGACCCCACAGAGAACCAGGACAGGAACATAATTAGACCCAACCAAATCATGAGAAAACAAAAAGAGAATTACTTGACACATTGGAAAGAATTAACAAAAAAACAGAGCAAACTAGAATGCTATTTCGCACTAAACAGAGAGAACACAGTGGCAGAATACCTGACCACTGTGACTGACCCAAAACCAAGGAAATATTTTACTATGTACAGACTCAGTGAGCATAGCCTTGCTATTGAGAAAGGCCACCGTAGGCAGACCTGGCTCTCAAGAGAAAGGCTATGTGCACACTGCCCACGAAATGAGGTGGAAACTGAGCTGCACATCCTAACTTCCTGCCAAATGTAAGACCATATTAGAGACTCATACTTCCCTCAGATTACACAGACCCACAAAGAATTCGAAAACAAATCCAATTTTGTTAAACTCCCATATTTATTTGGTGAAATACCACAGTGTACCATCACAGCAGCAAGATTTGTGACCTGTTGCCACAAGAAAAGGGCAACCGAGTGGCGCAGCGGTCTAAGGCACTGCATCTCAGTGCTTGAGGTGTCACTACAGACCCCCTGGTTCAATTCCAGGCTGAATCACAACCGGCCGTGATTGGGAGTCCCATAGGGCAGCGCACAATTGGCCCAGCGTCGTCCGGGTTTGGCCGGTGTAGGCCGTCATTGTAAATAAGAATTTGTTCTTAACTGACTTGCCTGGTTAAATTAAATAAAAAACACCATTGTAAATACAACCCATATTTATTTTCCTTTAACTATTTTCACATTGTTACAACACTGTATATAGACATAATATGACACTTGAAATGTCTTTATTCTTTTCTCACTGTTGTGAGTGTAATGTTTACTGTTAATTTGTTGTTGTTTATTTCACTTTTGCTTATTATCTATTTCACTTTTTTTTGCAATGTAAACTTATGTTTCCCATTCCAATAAAGCCCCTTAAATTGAAATTGAATTGAATTGAGAGAGAGAGAGAGAGAGAGAGAGAGAGAGAGAGAGAGAGAGAGAGAGAGAGAGAGAGAGAGAGAGAGAGAGAGAGAGAGAGAGAGAGAGAGAGAAAGGGAAAGAGAGGGAAAGAAAGGGAAGAGAGAGAGAGAGAGAGAGAGAGAGAGAGAGAGAGAGAGAGAAAGGGAAAGAGAGGGAAAGAAAGGGAAAGAGAGAGAACCTCCCACCACCTTCCTCTTCACACCTCTCAGACTGAGCAACACACGAGGCATGACGGCCACAGCCGTTGCGTGCAGGGTCACTTCAGATCTCACCAGAGACCATCCAACAGCCCCTATCCCCCATCACCCCCTCCAACCCCGCCAAACCCCCACCCCCTTGTGCCTTGGTGGTGTCTATCACTCGTCACACATTTTCACTCTAACAGACAAGGGATACATCCCAAATAGCACCCTAGCCCCTATATAATGCACTATTTTGTACCAGGGCTCTAGTGCACTACTAAGGGAATAGGGTGCCGTTTGAGACGCTGAGAGGATAAACAACAGGACAACGACAGATTTGACCCCCAACTCTCTGATTGGAGCTCTGTAGTATATTCAGGAGATATTTCCTATTCTCTACAAATTAAACAATGTCCAGATTGAACAGAGTTCAATAAGAGGCTATCAGGCTCTTACATTATACAAGCTTGCAATCATTCAACACTCCAGTGCCAAGCAGGTGGGAGAGCATCAGCTAACTTTCTCTCTTGTCAAACTCCCTCCAACCCCGCACTCCTCCTTCCTTCCTCCCTCCCGCCCGCTCCCCACCTCCTCCCCATCTCTCTCCCATCAACCTCCACCACCCACACGCCCCACCACCCCTCCTCCCAACTACTTCCTCCCCCTCTCTCTACCTCCTCCCCCCTCTCTCGCTCTCTCTGAGATTTGACATGCAAATGAGTGGCCCTTTTGCATCTACCTGACTAAACAAACTAAAATTAAGTGAGACAATCAGAGCACATAAGGAGTGAGAAATTAAATCTAAAAACACCTCTCCCCAGGCTTATAAATAATGCACCATTGTGTGTTTTCAGAATCACTTCTAGCTGCTTATGTTAAAAGCACACAGGTTGGCTTGTGAGTGCTGACAAGGAGAGACTAGGCCTATACACACACACTGCTATGGAAAGCAGAGACAGATCAGAGCGCTATATGGGCCCTGGTCAAAAGTAGTGTACTAAAAAGGGAATAGAGGGCCATTTGGGACATAACCACTAAAGCACCAAGCACCTTGTCCTATCACAGCCAGCATTGATTTGCACATAAAAGCTGTCCTCTCCTGAGATTACAGCAGATGTTTGTTCATTATGGTACAGTAATAACACTGACGTAAGCAGTCAAGGAGAAAAACAGTACAGTACAGTACGGGCCTTAAGATGCACGAGGACAATACTTAAACCTAGGATGTGTCAAAAGTAGTGCACTATATAGGGAATAGGGTGTCATTTGCATTTGGGACACAACCCAATGGTGACCCAGATAAATGGAGGTCCGAAAAAAAATAACTCCTCCTCGGCTTGGACTGGAAAGTCTGGTTCTACTTTTAATTAGAGAATAATATTATGCGTGACTCCCTGCACCTGGCCAGGCTACACAGGAGTAGAATGCAAATTGGACTGAGCTTTAATTGGGTAGTAAGCACCCTCCTTCTTCCCCTCCTCCCCTCCTCCTCCCTTCCATCCCCTTCTCCCTCCAACTCTACGGGTTCATTTCTGACAAGCAGCACCTGGAATTTTCTAAACAAGAAGTGAATAAATACTAAACTAGTTTCTTTCCCGTCTCGTCTCAGAGGTGGCAAACTTCAAATGGATGCCGCTCCCCCTCAGATATGCTTCAGCGCTAAGCGGTGGTTTGTTAAGGTGAAAGGTTGCCGCCGTCCCAGACTGGAATGGTATGGGGGACTCGCTTGGTGACTTGGCAGCAGTACTGCTGTGTGTTCAGTCTGGGAGTCTTTGCAAAGCTACACACACACACACACACACACACACACACACACACACACACACACACACACACACACACACACACACGCACACACACACATTCCACTGATTGGCGACTGCCTTGGCTGCTTAAAGGCAGCGGAGGAGAGATAGAGATGGAGTGAGATGTGTGAAACAGAAGCCCCGTTTACACCTGTTTCTAGCATGCGTCCGTTGTCCTGATCTTGTCCATATTCTGACAATAAAAGGCACATTGCGATCTGATTGTGATTAGATCTTCCTGACCACCTACGGATGTAGTCGAAGACGCATCTTGTACGGATATCCTTGAAGTGTAAATGAATCTGGACAACTAACACGTATACATTTGGTCAACGTCACGTTCGTCCCGCCCTCTCAAAGAAATCCCACCAGCCAATTGAATTCAGATCATGGTCTTCATTAGAAAGCAAGTGCCTACTGACACTGTGGTCGGATGCAACAGTTCAATACCGCGTCCAGCTCTGATTAAAATGGGCATATAGAAATAAATATATTTCTTAAGAGAAACGTCCCAAATGAGATAAAAAGTGTTCTCCCATACCCACGTCCAATGCCAGCGCAAAATATAATATTTGAAAACATCGTAGGCTGCAGAAAGGCCAAGGACTGTAATGGCAGAATTTAAACTGAACTACAAATGTATTGGGGATGCATGGGATGGACTATGATGGAGTCACAGCAGAAGAGCGCACTGCTTGACAAGTGTATGGCAAGTAATAATGTGTAGGCCTAATGTTCCCCCTGTTGCTTTATATCTATCCAAAATGAACGGTGGGAAAGTGTGAATAGTCTAGTTGCTATATCAGATATGAAAATAATACATTGGTATTATAATGCAATACTTTTCGATGGTTGGATAATGCGTTGCGACATTCGGAGATGCACTTTGTAGCCTGCTCTGTAACTTAACCTGTTTCTGTTTTTACTGTGTGCATTAGGGCCTGTGTCATTTGTATTTATACTGTGCAATAATTGTATTTTGTACACATATCCAGATACTCAGCTCGTTTGTGTGGTGACTTTTTTAGAGATGGAAGAGATTCTCTGAATATCTATTTGTACCGCTGTGGACAGGTAATGGTTATCCAGACATTAGCCTATTCCGCCCAGTTTTTTATGGTTCAGGCTAGCCCCTTAGATCCAGTGAAGGGAAATCTTAAGGCTACAGAATACAATGACATTCTAAACGATTCTGTGCATCCAACATTGTGGCAACAGTTTGGGGAAGGCCCTTTCCTGTTTCAGCATGACAATGTACCCATGCACAAAGCGAGGTCCATACAGAAATGGTTTGTCGAGATCAGTGTGAAAGAAGCAAGGCACGCTGCCTGCCAATTATCTATATGCTATGTTTAAACTTTTTAAAATTATTTTCTAAAAAGTTTTATTTTCTGACAACAGAAAAGAAGCCCATTTCACTGTTGCAGACAATTTATGTTTGAGGCTTTACTGAGCTGGATAAACTTCTCTCTTGGACAAACTTCTCTCTTCGATGAGAGCCCAAGCACTTCCCCAGAGTTTCCCCAGATCAAGTATGCACAGATTTGCGCATATCCAGTCAGAACAGGCCTTGCTAACTAACTTATTTAACTATTTATCACCTGGCACATTTTCCGGCTCGCGCCAGTATTGCCTTAATTGTTGTTTTCCTTACAAATAATAACTTTGGACATGTATGTGTTCCTATCAAAGTAAATGCCTTATTTTCTGTATATCGTGTTGTCATTCTACTGTTGCATACCATATGTACAGTATATATGGAGCATAATGTATACAGTGAGGGAAAAACGTATTTGATCCCCTGCTGATTTTGTACGTTTGCCCACTGACAAAGACATGATCAGTCTATAATTTTAATGGTAGGTTTATTTGAACAGTGAGAGACAGAATAACATCAAAAAAATCCAGAAAAACGCATGTAAATTTTTTAAGAAATTGATTTGCATTTTAATGAGGGAAATAAGTATTTGACCCCTCTGCAAAACATGACTTAGTACTTGGTGGCAAAACCCTTGTCGGCAATCACAGAGGTCAGACGTTTCTTGTAGTTGCCCACAAGGTTTGCACACATCTCAGGAGGGATTTTGTTCCACTCCTCTTTGCAGATCTTCTCCAAGTCATTAAGGTTTCGAGGCTGATGTTTGGCAACTCGAACCTTCAGCTCCCTCCATAGATTTTCTATGGGAATAAGGTCTGGAGACTGGCTAGGCCACTCCAGGACCTTAAAGTGCTTCTTCTTCAGCCACTCCTTTGTTGCCTTGGCCGTGTGTTTTGGGTCATTGTCATGCTGGAATACCCATCCACGACCCATTTTCAATGCCCTGGCTGAGGGAAGGAGGTTCTCACCCAAGATTTGACGGTACATGGCCCCGTCCATCGTCCCTTTGATGCGGTGAAGTTGTCCTGTGACCTTAGCAGAAAAACACTACCAAAGCATAATGTTTCCACCTCCATGTTTGACGGTGGGGATGGTGTTCTTTGGGTCATAGGCAGCATTCCTCCTTCTCCAAACACAGCGAGTTGAGTTGATGCCAAAGAGCTCGATTTTGGTCTCATCTGACCACAACACTTTCACCCAGTTCTCCTCTGAATCATTCAGATGTTCATTGGCAAACTTCAGACGACCCTGTATATGTGCTTTCTTGAGCAGGGGGACCTTGCGGGCGCTGCAGGATTCAGTCCTTCACGGCGTAGTGTGTTACCAATTGTTTTCTTGGTGACTATGGTTCCAGCTGCCTTGAGATCATTGACAAGATCCTCCCGTGTAGTTCTGGGCTGATTCCTTACCGTTCTCATGATCATTGCAACTCCACGAGGTGAGATCTTGCATGGAGCCCCAGGCCGAGGGAGATTGTTTTGTGTTTCTTCTATTTGCGAATAATCGCACCAACTGTTGTCACCTTCTCTACAATCTTGTCCCTGACATCCTTGGAGAGCTCTTTGGTCTTGGCCATGGTGGAGAGTTTGGAATCTGATTGATTTATTGCTTCTGTGGACAGGTGTCTTTTATACAGGTAACAAACTGAGATTAGGAGCACTCCCTTTAAGAGTGTGCTCCTAATCTCAGCTCGTTACCTGTATAAAAGACACCTGGGAGCCAGAAATCTTTCTGATTGAGAGGGGGTCAAATACTTATTTCCCTCATTAAAATGCAAATCAATTTCTAACATTTTTGACATGCGTTTTTTCTGGATTTTTTTGTTGTTATTCTGTCTCTCACCGTTCAAATAAACCTACCATTAAAATTATAGACTGATCATTTATTTGTCAGTGGGCAAACGTACAAAATCACCAGGGGATCAAATACTTTTTTCCCTCACTGTATACTGTTTTATTCACGTTTTCATGTACTGGGGACAAATAATGCATTCCGATTATTGCATAGATTGTAATGGACACATATGATGTGTGTACAATACTTTTTTAAAGGTTGTGCTGATTATGATGAGCTAATGCTAAGCTATTTGTCAGCTATGTGTGGCGCCATGTTTGTTGACATAATACAATGCATTCTGGGTGTCACGTAAATGTCTCTCAGACCAAAGATATTATGACAAAATTAGGTGAAAGGATGGTTCACTCATCTTTCGAGTAAACTTCCAGAAGTGAATGATGGGAAGTCAATAATGGCAGATAACACACCCCCTTCAACATGTATACTGCAAATAGACCAAATTCATGTTGTCTCCTCTTCTTATCTTTGGTTAAGCAAAAAAACACACATGGTGGCAAGCACAAACTACCCATTGTCAGATTACTTTCGATTTTTTGAAAGTGTTTCACTCTATTATTTAAATCAATGGTGAGCTCACCCATGATTGTAAATTGTAAATATTTTTTTTTTTCTTTGTTGTATTTTACCCTCTTTTTCAATCTTGTCTCATCGCTGCAACTCCCCAAAGGGCTCAGGAGAGGCGAAGGTCGAGTCATGCATCCTCTGAAACATGACCCGCCAAACCGCACTTCTTAACACCCACCCGCTTATCCTGGAAGCCAGCTGCACCAATGTGTTGGGGGAAACACTGTTCAACTGACGACTGAAGTCAACCTGCAGGCGCCCGGCCTGCCACAAGGAGTAGCTAGAGCGTGATGAGCCAAGTAAAGCCCCCCCAGGCCAAACCCTCCCTTAACCCGGACAATGCTGGGCCACTTGTGCGATGCAGTGCCTTAGACTGCTGTGCCACTCGGGAGGCCCTGTAAATAGTAATTTATATTAGCTAATTCATATTATGGTTTCTGTCAGACGAGAGTGCGATAAATATGACCGCTTGTGTTACCTCAATCTTTCCTCAGTTAGCTCTAAGACTAATGTAGCCTACATTTTCCGGTTTGGATGATTGTGTTATACTGTCGCTACTTCTGTGAATTATTTCTGAACATTGCATCCAAAAATAAACTGGTCACATTCAGGACATAACGTTGTAAGGACTGTGTTTGTGCAAAATGTTTCTGTGAAAAAACAGTGTGGCCAGCTCAGACGCTGACTGTTGCGTCAATCAAAACTGGACGTTCTAAATAATCAAATCGGTTTGAGCATACGCTGCAGGGACCACTGTAGAATGATCACACCCGTGTGTTGGTATGTGTCAAAGGGTTAACTCGGGTCGGAATCGGGCCCATTGCAAGGACACAGTGGGCAGATGCAACAAATCTCGATTAGATAGTGATCGGATCATCTTGATCGGATGACGACAACCACATGTTAATGCTAGGTTAGATATGTCAAACAAGTGTCTCTATAGTACTGTATGCTAGCAGGCTTGCCAAGAGACAGAGGACCCACCCTCCTCTCTTCTCCCCTCCCTCCATCCCTCCCTCTACTCCCCCACCTCCCTTCCTCTCCCTCCCCCTTCCATCCTTCCCTCTCTCTATTTCTCTCCGTCTTGCGATGAAGACATTCCCATCTCCCGCGTCGCATCTCTTTGATGCTTCGAGGCGGTGCTGGGAAACAAAGCAGTCATTAAGGAGCTGAAAGTTGGTTGAAACTTTGAGAAGCCATCAGAATAAGCAAATCAAGGGAGCTTCTTGTCAGTGGCAGAATATTGTTTTTCTTTCACCGCTTCTTGCAGTTGTCCCAGTTGCCCTCCCTCCCTCCCTCCCTCCCTCCCTCCCTCCCTCCCTCCCTCTCTCCAGTTGCTGTGGGGATAGGGATGGGGATGCACTAACATACTATATGAATACTGTAGAGCATACCTAACATAGGGAACATTCTCATACCAAGAAAGTGGGCTGTGGTGTTTTATGGAACACCAGATTACAGATATTGTTACAGGCCAGAAATGATCAGTGCTTGACATAACAGTAGTCATTTCTAACACACCAAATGGGAATTAAACGGGGTTTGGCTGATGCTCAGTGTTCAGTCAGTGCATAGTCAAAC
>NW_028157700.1:0-35000 GCF_964263955.1 Coregonus lavaretus
GGAGAGAGGAGACAGACATGAGAGAGAGAGAGAGAGAGAGAGAGAGAAGGAGAGAGAGAGAGAGAGGAGAGAGAGAGAGAGAGAGAGAGAGAGAGAGAGAGAGAGAGAGAGAGAGAGAGAGAGAGAGAGAGAGAGAGAGAGAGAGGAGAGAGAGAGAGAGAGAGAGAGAGAGAAGGAGGGTGCTTGAATTTAACCGCATTGAGATAAAAAATGTCATTTCAGTTTGTTCTCTGCTGTCGCTGCTGTGGACTGCTGGTCCACATTAGTCCTAACCATCTTCATGACAATCTTCATTCAGTTCATCTCTGTTCCCTACAATGTGAAAGAGAAAAACCTCACACACAGCTGACTATCCCATTCTATAAAAAAAGAGTCACAAGGTTTTCTTTTGATAGGATAGATAGATAGTAGATAGATAGATAGATAGATAGATAGATAGATAGATAGATAGATAGATAGATAGATAGATAGAGTAGATAGATAGATAGATAGATAGATAGATAGATAGATAGATAGATAGATAGATAGATAGATAGATAGATAGATAGATAGATAGATAGATAGATAGATAGATAGATAGATAGATAGATAGATAGATAGATAGATAGATAGATAGATAGATAGATAGATAGATAGATAGATAGATAGATAGATAGATAGATAGATAGATAGATAGATAGATAGATAGATAGATAGATAGATAGATAGATAGATAGATAGATAGATGATACATAGATAGATACTGCTGATGGTTAATCCAGGAAGATGCTCTGCTTTGTGTGTGTGTGTGTCCATGCGTGCATGCGTAAGTGAGTGTGTGTGTGTGTGCATGCGTGTGTGCGAGTGTGTTTGTGTGTGTGTGTGTGTGTGTTTCAACAAATGGATGTTCAATATTTGGCACTGACAGTATCAGTTTTCCAACCTGACTTTGTGTTCCACTACGGTGGCATTCAATCTAGGTATAACATCCTTTTCTATCTTATTCTTCACCAAGATAAGAACAGCCACCTAACATTCTCCTCTCCTCCAGGTACACCAAGATGAAGACAGCCACCAACATCTACATATTTAACCTGGCTCTGGCTGACTTCCTGGTCCTCGCTACGTTACCCTTCCAGGGAACAGATGTGTTCCTGGGCTTCTGGCCGTTCGGTAACGCCCTCTGCAAGGCCGTCATCTCCATCGACTACTACAACATGTTCACCAGCACCTTCACTCTAACCGTGATGAGCATGGACCGCTACGTGGCCGTGTGCCATCCGGTTAAGGCCCTGGACATGAGGACGCCCCACAAGGCCAAGGTGGTCAACATCTGTGTGTGGGTCCTGGCGTCGGCGATAGGGGTACCGGCCATGGTGTTGGGAGATGTGGAGGTGGAGGTCGAACATAACAGTAGGTTATATTGGCTCTGTCTGCCTATCTGTCTGTCTGTCTGTCTGTCTGTCTGTCTGTCTGTCTGTCTGTCTGTCTGTCTGTCTGTCTGTCTGTCTGTCTGTCTGTCTGTCTGTCTGTCTGTCTGTCTGTCTGTCTGTCTGTCTGTCTGTCTATCTATGGCTGCGTTTAGACAGGCAGCCCCAGTTCAGTAATTGGTCTTTTGACCCATCAGATCAGCTCTGAAAAATAAGGATGTTATATAGACATTGTTTGGTTAATTATCAAGTCTGATTAATCTGTTCTACCCCTCAGTCTGACATCTGACCTCTGACCTCTGTATTAATCTATATTCAGATCATCTCTCTCTCTCTCTCTCTCTCTCTCTGAATTTAATTCAATTTAATTCAATTTCAATTCAATTTCAAATCAATTTCAATTCAATTTCAATTCAATTTCAATTCAATTTCAATTCAATTCAAGGGCTTTATTAGCATGGGGAACCTATGTTAACATTGCCAAAGCAAGTGAAGTAGATAATAAACAAAAGTGAAATAAACAATAAAAATTAACAGTAAACATTACACTCAGGAGTTTCAAAAGAATAAAGACATTATAATGTCATAGTATGTATATATACAGTGTTGTAATGATGTGCAAATAGTTAAAGTCCAAATGGGAAAATAAATAAACATAAATATGGGTTGTATTTACAATGGTGTTTGTTCTTCACTGGTTGCCCTTTTCTTGTGGCAACAGGTCACAAATATTGCTGCTATGATTGCTATGATTGCACACTGTGGTTTTTCACCCAATAGATATGGGAGTTTATCAAAATTGGGTTTGTTTTCGAATACTTTGTGGATCTGTGTAATCTGAGGAAAATATGTGTCTCTAATATGGTCATACATTTAGCAGGAGGTTAGGAAGTGCAGCTCAGTTTCCACCTCATTTTGTGGGCAGTGTTCACATAGCCTGTCTTCTCTTGAGAGCCAGGTCTGCCTACGGCTGCCTTTCTCAATAGCAAGGCTATGCTCACTGAGTCTGTACATAGTCAAAGCTTCCCTTAAGTTTGGGTCAGTCACAGTGGTCAGGTATTCTGCCACTGTGTACTCTCTGTTTAGGGCCAAATAGCATTCTAGTTTGCTCAGTTTTTTTGTTGATTCTTTCCAATGTGTCAAGTAATTCTCTTTTTGTTTTCTCATGATTTGGTTGGGTCTAATTGTGTTGTTGTCTCTCTCTCTCTCCAACTCTCTGAGTGGATAATCTACTGTACATCATCACTGGTTCTACCTGGTCAGCTAGGGGGAGTGTACTGTCATGTGGTGTGTGATATGACCAGAGGTCACACACACACACAACACATATACAACACATATACACACACACACACACAACACATATACACACACACACACACACTGGTGAGAGAGGAGAGGCTTTAAAAAGGGACTTTCAACAAACAAGTGCACGTGTGTGTGTGTTTGTGTGTGTGTGTGTGTGTTGTGTGTGTGTGTGTGTGTGTGTGTGTGTGTGTGTGTGTGTGTGTGTGTGTGTGTGTGTGTGTGTGTGTGTGTGTGTGTGTGTGTGTGTGTGTGTGTGTGTGTGTATGTGGGGAGGTAGTGAAAATAGCAGTGTAGTTAAAAGGTCAATACAGCTACAAGCTGTTAGAAATTGCTTAGCCATTATAGGTCAGTTGAACACAACAGTTTACAGTCCAGTTCAGTTCAGTACAATAACACAATATGAGAAGAACGTCACGGTTCTGTGCATCTGAAATAGGCCTAGAGCAGAAAACCAACTTCTGTCTCATATGGATTAATAAGTTATTTAATAATTCATAGATATATGCCATTAAGCATATACAGTGAGGGAAAAAAAGTATTTGATTCCCTGCTGACTTTGTACATTTGCCCACTGACAAAGACATGATCAGTCTATAATTTTAATGGTAGGTTTATTTCAACAGTGAGAGACAGAATAGCAACAACAAAAAAATCCAGAAAAACGCATGTCAGAAATGTTATGAATTGATTAGCATTTTAATGAGGGAAATAAGTATTTGACCCCTCTGTAAAACATGACTTAGTACTTGGTGGCAAAACCCTTGTTGGCAATCACAGAGGTCAGACGTTTCTTGTAGTTGGCCACCAGGTTTGCACACATCTCAGGAGGGATTTTGTTCCAGTCCTCTTTGCAAATCTTCTCCAAGTCATTAAGGTTTCGAGGCTGACGTTTGGCAACTCGAACCTTCAGCTCCCTCCACAGATTTTCTATGGGATTAATGTCTGGAGACTGGCTAGGCCACTCCAGGACCTTAATGTGCTTCTTCTTGAGCCACTCCTTTGTTGCCTTGGCAGTGTGTTTTGGGTCATTGTCATGCTGGAATACCCATCCACGACCCATTTTCAATGCCCTGGCTGAGGGAAGGAGGTTCTCACCCAAGATTTGACGGTACATGGCCCCGTCCATCGTCCCTTTGATGCGGTGAAGTTGTCCTGTCCCCTTACCAGAAAAACACCCCCAAAGCATAATGTTTCCACCTCCATGTTTGACGGTGGGGATGGGTTCTTGGGGTCATAGGCAGCATTCCTCCTCCTCCAAACACGGCAAGTTGAGTTGATGCCAAAGAGCTTGATTTTGGTCTCATCTGACCACAACACTTTCACCCAGTTCTCCTTTGAATCATTCAGATGTCCATTGGCAAACTTCAGACGGCCCTGTATATGTGCTTTCTTGAGCAGGGGGACCTTGAGGGCGCTGCAGGATTTCAGTCCTTCACGGCGTTGTCAGACTGGGGTGATGTGTATGCGGCAGTGAAGTCAGGCGCAGGACACAGAGGATCAGGAATGACTACTTTACTTCCAGTAATACGCACAAAAACAAAAGTCTCCAACACTAGAGGAGTAACACGCGGAGTGCGTAAAATAACGAGCTAGCAATGGCAAACATACGACAGGACAAAAGGACAATAACACACAAAGGCAAACATAAAACAAGGGAACTTATCAATACAAAATAAGAAACAGGTGTACAAACTAGACAACACAAGACACACACCGAAACATCGATCGGAATAACATAATGACGAACAGGTGTAAACAATACAGACAAAACTAAACAAACACCGATAACATCGAACGGCAGCAGCTAGTACTCCGGGGACGACGAACGCCGAAGCCTGCCCGAGCAAGGAGGAGGAGCAGCCTCGGCGGCATCCGTGACAGGCGTGGTGTGTTACCAATTGTTTTCTTGGTGACCATGGTCCCAGCTGCCTTGAGATCTTTGACAAGATCCTCCCATCCTCCATTGGCCTCAGCACTCCAGTTTAATAAAGGATAGGAGGCGTTGGGTGAGGTTGTGTCTCTCTCTGGCGGGAGGTAAGCTTGGCTTATATGGTGTCGAGTAAAGCTTAAACCTTGTATTTAGATTGTAGGTATTGTAGTTAGGTATTGCAGGTAGTTTATCTAGGTAGTTATCGTAGGTTATTGTAGGTAATTATTGTAGGTAAGTATGGTATTCGGCTGAGCCCGGTGAAGCACGAGGCTAGCTAACCCACTACCTGGACTAGCTAGCGGGTAGCTACTGGTAACTATTAGCAACTGTGGATAGTTGTTTCCAATGTTATTTCACGCTTAAGAGTACCTGTAATTATGCCAGCTAGCTGCCTACCATTCAGCTGTTTTTTTAACCTCATTATCTGAAGTGTTAACGTTAGGTAGTTAGTAGCTACTGTACTCGAAATGTAGCTAGCTTGTTGCTACCTGGATAGCTAACTAAACAATAGCTGGAACGACCTAGCTTTAATATTTGGAGACGCTTTCTCTCCGTTGGGACAGACGAAACTGGCTGAATCGATTCAGTGGCTAGCTTTGCACTTAACTGGCTAACAGTAGCTACTAAGGGTAAGTTATAACTTACATTTGTGTTTTGTTTTTACATACTGGTAACCAGAGCCGTTCAAGGGAATTTGGGACATGGGTGACTAGTTAACGTTAGCTTGGCTCTCTCTGTGTGTTCGTGCCGTGGGAGGAGGGTTTGGTTCGTTGGCTGAGAGCAATGGCTAGCTAGTATGATAACTATTCTAGCTAACTAACTGGCTGAATAAGTTGACGACGTACTCACTCAAACTGTCAAAACTAACCCAAAACTCTACACAACGTTAGACACGGACACGAATGATCTGCTGGTGGAATGTAAATGTAGTTCTGGGCTGATTCCTCACCGTTCTCATGATCATTGCAACTCCACGAGGTGAGAACTTGCATGGAGCCCCAGGCCAAGGGAGATTGACAGTTCTTTTGTGTTTCTTCCATTTGCGAATAATCGCACCAACTGTTGTCACCTTCTCACCAAGCTGCTTGGCGATGGTCTTGTAGACCATTCCAGCCTTGTGTAGGTCTACAATCTTGTCCCTGACATCCTTGGAGAGCTCTTTGGTCTTGGCCATGGTGGAGAGTTTGGAATCTGATTGATTGATTGCTTCTGTGGACAGGTGTCTTTTATACAGGTAACAAACTGAGATTAGGAGCACTCCCTTTAAGAGTGTGCTCCTAATCTCAGCTCGTTACCTGTATAAAAGACACCTGGGAGCCAGAAATCTTGCTGATTGAGAGGGGGTCAAATACTTATTTCCCTCATTAAAATGCAAATCAATCTATAACATTTTTGACATGCGTTTTTCTGGATTTTTTTGTTGTTATTCTGTCTCTCACTGTTCAAATAAACCTACCATTCAATTATAGACAGATCATGTCTTTGTCAGTGGGCAAACGTACAAAATCAGCAGGGGATCAAATACTTTTTTCCCTTACTGTATGTCCCATTTAGATTGAATTGATATCTGACCCAGGACTGTTCTGGGTTCCTGGTCCAGGCCTTTGTGTAGCTGTGTTTTACAGATTTCAGTTCATGGCTGTACAGGCTTATCCGCTGGTTTGGCTTTGGACAAACCAGTGCTTCCTCAACCATTGCACCAATCACAGCCCCGAGGCGGTTTGGACAAACCAGTGCTTCCCCTACCATTGTACCAACCACAGCCCGAGGCGGTTTGGACAAACCAGATCTTCCCCAACCATTGCACTAACCACAGCCTGATGCGGTTCGGACAAACCAGTGCTTCCCCAACCATTGTACCAACCACAGCCCCGAGGCGGTTTGGACAAACCAGTGCTTCCCCAACCATTGTACCAACCACAGCCTGAGGCGGTTCGGACAAACCAGTGCTTCCCCAACCATTGTACCAACCACAGCCTGAGGCGGCTTAGTTTACCTGTAGCTCAACACGTTTGGTTTCTGTTGTTTACAATTACAATTTGTATGCCAGAAGGTCTGGTTGGGGGGTATTTGTCCCCTTGTTAGCAGCCAATCCCTTTTTACCCAAAACTAAGCTTGTTAGCAGACAATCCCTCTTTACCCAAAGCTAGGCTTATTAGCAGACAATCCCTCTTTACCCAAAGCTAGGCTTATTAGCAGACAATCCCTCTTTACCAAAAGCTAGGCTCTTTAGCAGACAATCCCTCTTTACCCAAAGCTAGGCTTATTAGCAGACAATCCCTCTTTACCCAAAGCTAGGCTTATTAGCAGACAATCCCTCTTTACCAAAAGCTAGGCTCTTTAGCAGACAATCCCTCTTTACCCAAAGCTAGGCTTATTAGCAGACAATCCCTCTTTACCCAAAGCTAGGCTTGTTAGCGGACAATCCCTCTTTACCCAAAGCTAGGCTTGTTAGCAGACAATCCCTCTTTACCCAAAGCTAGGCTCTACCCACATGTACATATTACCTCAACTACCTCAACTAGCCGGTGCCCCCGCACATTGACTATGCAACGGTACCCCCCTGTATATATAGCCTCCCTACTGTCACTTTATTTTACTGTATATATAGCCTCCCTACTGTCACTTTATTTTACTTCTGCTCTTTTTTTCTCAACACTTTTTTGTTGATGTTTTATTCTTACTTTTTTGTTTAAAATAAATGCACTGTTGGTTAAGGGCTGTAAGTAAGCATTTCACTGTAATGTCTGCACCTGTTGTATTCGGCGCATGTGACCAATAAAATTTGATTTGATTTGATTTTGATTTGATAGTAGACAATCCCTCTTTACCCAAAGCTAGGCTTATTAGCAGACAATCCATCTTTACCCAAAGCTAGGCTTATTAGCAGACAATCCCTCTTTACCAAAAGCTAGGCTTATTAGCAGACAATCCCTCTTTACCAAAAGCTAGGCTTATTAGCAGACAATCCATCTTTACCAAAAGCTAGGCTTATTAGCAGACAATCCCTCTTTACCAAAAGCTAGGCTTATTAGCAGACAATCCCTCTTTACCCAAAGCTAGGCTTATTAGCAGACAATCCCTCTTTACCCAAAGCTAGGCTTATTAGCAGACAATCCCTCTTTACCCAAAGCTAGGCTTATTAGCAGACAATCCATCTTTACCCAAAGCTAGGCTTATTAGCAGACAATCCCTCTTTACCCAAAGCTAGGCTTATTAGCAGACAATCCCTCTTTACCCAAAGCTAGGCTTGTTAGCAGACAATCCCTCTTTAACCAAAGCTAGGCTCGTCCGGGTTTGGCTGGGGTAGGCCGTCATTGTAAATAAGAATTTGTTCTTAATAATAATAATAATAATATATAATATTATTATTAATTTGTTCTTAACTGACTTGCCTAGTTAAATAAAGGTTAAATAAAAAAATATAAAAAACAGACAATCCCTCTTTACCCAAAGCTAGGCTTATTAGCAGACAATCCCTCTTTACCCAAAGCTAGGCTTGTTAGCAGACAATCCATCTTTAGCTGCAACCCTCTCTCACTCTGCAGTCTGGAACAGAAAAGTTATATTTGTTTTTCTAGTTATCTGGCACCTCTCCTTTCCTCTTCTCAAACTGGCACCTCTCCCAGCCTAAAGTTTAATTCAGTGTCTTAATATATTCTTGTGAATAATTTATGAGTTCTCTCTGAGCCCTACAGGGACTGGGTTCTCCCTGAGCCCAATAGGGACTGGGTTCTCCCTGAACCTGTAAGAGTGAGTCAGATATTATGCCATTTAAAAATGCAATTACATTATTTTACAGTAAACATATACTGACACAGTATATCATCTGTATGACATATTTACGTTGGTATACAGTGCATGTATGACATATGTACTGTGATATACTTTACTGTAAAATAATGTAATGTATTTTTAAATGCCATAATATCTGACTCACTCCTGCTAGGTTCACGCTCTATAACATCCTTTCCTCACACAGGAAGCAGTGCAGGTCCTAATCCAGGCACTTGTCATCTCCAGTCTGGACTACTGTAACTGTCTGTTGGCTGGGTTCATGCTCTACAACATCCGCAGAGTACATCATATCAATTACATCTTATAGTTAATATAAGTTAGTATTTTCTCCAGAGTGGTGATGGCGATGGAGAGTTTTTTTTACCCCTGGAGGGATGGAGGGGGGGAGGGATGGAGTGATGGACCCTAACCGATGTTGAGATGATTGGTGCCTGGCGACGGGGTATTGAGCCCAG
This sequence comes from Coregonus lavaretus, assembly GCF_964263955.1. NCBI lineage: Eukaryota > Metazoa > Chordata > Actinopteri > Salmoniformes > Salmonidae > Coregonus > Coregonus lavaretus. Next base: position 8,901 of record NW_028157700.1, read on the forward strand.
TAACAAGCAGAGCAGACGCCATGAGACAGACCCCTGTGTGTATGCGTGCGTGCGTGTGTGTGTGTGTGTGTGTGTGTGTGTGTGTCAACCGAACAGGTCACTCTGCTCTGAGTGGGAAGACACAGAGAGATGAGAAATGGATTCCAATAAGGCTTTTCTAAATGACAGAGCTCTGGTGAGATAACGCTCCCTTTTGCAGGGATGAGAGGGTTGCCAACAATTAAATGAAAGAGCGCAGATAGAGAGAGAGAGAGAGAGAGAGGAGAGGGGGAGACAGAGGAAAGAGATGGGGAAGAGAGAGATTAAGAGGGGGGAGGGAGAGAGAGAGGGGGGGAGACAGAGGAAAGAGATGGGGGAAGAGAGATTAAGAGGGGGGAGAGAGAGAGAGAGAGAGAGACAGAGAGAGAGAGAGAGAGAGAGAGAGAGAGAGAGAGAGAGAGAGAGAGAGAGAGAGAGAGAGAGAGAGAGAGAGAGAGAGAGAGAGAGAGAGAGAGAGAGAGAGAGAGAGAGAGGGGGGCAGAGGAAAGAGATGGGGAAGAGAGAGATTAAGAGGGGGAGGGAGAGAGAAGAGAGAGGGGGAGGGAGAGAGAAGAGAGAGATAGAGAGAGGGGGAGGGAGAGAGAGGAGAGAGAGAGAACAGGAGATGGAGGAAGAGAGAGAGGGAGAGCAGGGAGAGGGGGGTGGGGAGAGAGAGAGGGGGTGGGGAAAGAGAGAGAGGGTGGGGAAAGAGAGGGGGTTGGGGAGAGAGAGGGGGGGTTAACTGTAGCTCTCAAGGGAGAATGTTCCTGTTCCTTGAAGTGTTAGCAGACTCTGTTGAAATAAAAATATCACATATCCGGCTTTACCAAGCTGTGCTGTTTATCCATGGGATCAGTATGTCATACCCTGTGAGTCATTCCTGAAAGTCTCACGACACTAAGATAATTGATTCATAGATTTCACTTCCCAATGTAAAGTGGACTTTGAGCAGGCACTGGATATTAAAATGTATGTTCAGTTCAGCAAATAACAAACAGAGACAGTGGGAAAAGTGGGAGGGTTGAGCGAGACTACAAATTCAAAGGCAAACTACTTTTCTATAGCCTACTCAAGGGAGAGAAAAACATAGCTAGACTGTTGTTTTACTATTAAACTCAATGCTGCTATTGTTTTTAATTTTGTAAAGCAGCTTGTGTTTCTTAACCAGGCAAATGATAGCTTACTAAAAGGCTGGTGGTGACTGTTTAGCCACGGGGAAGCAAGCAAGAGAGTCGCCTGCACGATGTGTATCATCGGAGTCGGAGCCTGTCTGCCCACACTCATCACCAGCTGATGTAGGCTGTGTTTGCTGGGTGTGATGCGTCCTTCCCACTGCTGGTCAGAACTGCGCATCTGTACTGCTAATATTAATTGTGTTTATCACTGAAAAGCTCTCAATCTCTCCAAAAACTCTTGTCCAGTCCACTTAGTAGTCAGATTTTAGTAACAGAGAAAAAAAAAATCTGGTCTTGTTTTAGTCAACTGAAATTAAAAATAATTTGCGTTTAGTTAAAGTTTTTTCTGGGTCTATTTAATCAGTTATAGTCTCGTCAATATTTCTGTCCCTATTTTTGTTGACTAAATTCACGTTTTTAAAACCCCTTAGTGTCGATGTCCATTCCCCCTCGGAAATCGAATTAGCATAATAAAAAATCCCCATAAAAATCTGTCAATATAAGCTATATGCGTCTCAATCCACCGCATCCGATGATGTTGCACTTCCGCATCTTAAGTGAAAGGTGACAGAACTAGAGCGGTGTTTGTCAGACCATGAGACAACCTGAAAATCGATTTGAGACTCTCAAGAACACGACGGTGTTCTCCGTTTTTCTCTACGACCCCCACAAGCGTCTTGGGACTCGTCTGATGTCGGTACAGACGATCTGCCAACTTCTATCTGTAGCGTCCGAAAGGTGAGACTCTCACGAACACGTACCTGTCGGTTGTTTTGCTCTAGGACGCCCACATGCCTCACGACTCGTCTGAAGGTCCTCCGGTACCAGTTGAAAAAAACGATGAAATTATATTTGAAGAGCGTTTACTGCCAAAAAATAAGGGTTTAAATGCATGTAAATAAAACAATTACAAATGTTTCCTGATCTTTCTTATATCTCTCAGATATGGGACAGACACTTCCGAACAAACTTCCTTTTGATTTTTTGGGGGGACTATCTGTTGTTCCATGTAGTGAATCTGTTATTCAATGTGTTTGTATGGGCTAATAGCAGTAAAGACTATCTGTTGTTCCATGTAGTGAATCTGTTATTCAATGTGTTTGTATGGGCTAATAGCAGCAAGGACTATCTGTTGTTCCATGTAGCGAATCTGTTATTCAATGTGTTTGTATGGGCTAATAGCAGTAAGGACTATCTGTTGTTCCATGTAGTGAATCTGTTATTCAATGTGTTTGTATGGGCTAATAGCAGTAAGGACTATCTGTTGTTCCATGTAGTGAATCTGTTATTCCATGTGTTTGTATGGGTTAATAGCAGTAAGGACTATCTGTTGTTCCATGTAGTGAATCTGTTATTCAATGTGTTTGTATGGGCTAATAGCAGTAAGGACTATCTGTTGTTCCATGTAGTGAATCTGTTATTCAATGTGTTTGTATGGGCTAATAGCAGTAAGGGAAAATTAAAATATTCATCAAGCATTTTTTATATATATTTGTTTGATACTTCAATGGGTCTTAAAATTCTAAATCAAATAGCTAAATTATCCTCGGTTTGACATTCTTAAAACAATTCCATATAGCTTAGTAGAACCCCCTCCCCCCGTCTTAGACAGAGCTCAGACTGTAGCGGGTTAACAAACCTGGTAATATTGCTGCACTTGCTTAGTCTAGGGGTCTTAAAATTCTAAATCAAATAGCTAAATGATCCTTGGTATGACATTCTTAAAACAATTCCATATAGCTTAGTAGAACCCCTAGTTAACTGGTCTGTAACCTAATTTAAGATGTGTGGAAGTAAGCATGCACAACTAGGTGTTTAATGTCTGTAGCCAGGAGACAGCTACCTTACCTTAGGTCCAGGGCCAGCTCCGTCTTGACCTCTTGGTTGGCCAGTCCAAGCAGAAAAATGATTTGTTCAGATGGTGACGAAAAAGAAAACGTATATAAAAAATATTTTAAAAAATTAAAAGAAAGGAAAGGCCTCATGGAACAAAACCAGCAGCTGGGACACTGACTCGTGATCATATTCATTTACTGCACCTGATGTGCTCATCAGCCTATGTAGTTAATTATAATCCTAAAGGGTAAAAAGACATTCAGGTTCAGATGAACTCTCAGCATAACAGAGTTGGAACACGTGTTTAATGTAATATACTGTAGATTAGGGCCTGTGTCCCAAATAGCACCCTGCTACCTTTTGGGACGCAGACTAGATAGAGGCTTTGAACTGGGGGAGAGTGTCATAATCACAACAGAGAGAAAGAAAGAGGTTTCTTCTAAATACCAAAGACAAGTGTTTCTTTTTTTAAAATATAAACTTTCAAAAATCGTCTTTTGAAGTTCAGGATTGCTCCCTTCAGCTGCCAGGGTTTGTTAAAAACAATTCCACTGAACTGAATTTAGTTTTGTATTAAAGAGCTACAGGACTGTCAGAGTTCTCAGCTGATCAGTTTTAGAGGCAGTTTTGAAAGGCAGGCTGTGGAAATGTCAGATCAAATGTCAGAGATAAAGTGATTATACTTTGAGGGAGGGAAAAACAGAATGACTGTGTTTATTTTGGATTGTGTGATGGAATTTATTCCTATGTTGAATCGTTTTGTGAATGAAAGCTCATCCACAATAGAGTCATTCCATATGTCTACGGGACCTGTGACACGAGGTCTACAGACAATCACGGACTACAAAAGGAAATCCAGCCACGTCGGTCTCGCTTCCAGACAAGCTAAACACCTTCTTCGCCCGCTTTGAGGATAACACAGTGCCACCGATGCTGCCCACTACCAAGGACTGTGGCCTCTCCTTCTCCGTAGCCGACGTGAGTAAGACATTTAAGCATGTTAACCCCCGCAAGGCTGCCGGCCCAGACAGCATCCCTAGCCGCGTCCTCAGAGCATGCGCAGACCAGCTGGCTGGTGTGTTTACGGACATATTCAATCTCTCCCTATCCCAGCCTGCTGTCCCCACATGCTTCAAGATGGCCACCATTGTTCCTGTACCCAAGAAAGCAAAGGTAACTGAACTAAATGACTATCGCCCCATAGCACTCACCTCTGTCATCATGAAGTGCTTTGAGAGACTAGTCAAGGATCATATCACCTCTACCTTACCTGTCACCCTAGACCCACTTCAATTTGCTTACCGCCCCAATAGATCCACAGACGATGCAATCGCCATCACACTGCACACTGCCCTATCCCATCTGGACAAGAGGAAAACCTACGTCAGAATGCTGTTCATTGACTATAGCTCAGCATTCAACACCATAGTACCCTCCAAGCTCATCATTAAGCTTGAGGCCCTGGGTCTGAACCCCGCCCTGTGCAACTGCGTCCTGGACTTCCTGACGGGCCGCCCCCAGGTGGTGGAGGTAGGAAACAACATCTCCACTTCGCTGATCCTCAACACTGGGGCCCCACAAGGGTGTGTGCTCAGCCCCCTCCTGTACTCCCTGTTCACTCATGACTGCGTGGCTACGCACGCCTCCAACTCAATCATCAAGTTTGCAGACAACACAACAGAGGTAAGCCTGATTACCAACAATAATGAGACAGCCTACAGGGAGGAGGTGAGGGATCCGGGAGTGTGGTGCCAGGAAAATAACCTCTCACTCAACGTCAACAAAACAAAGGAGATGATCGTGGACTTCAGGAAACAGCAGAGGGTGCACCCCCCTATCCACATTGACGGGACAGCAGTGGGGAAGGTGGAATGCTTCAAGTGCCTTGGCGTACACATCACTGACAAACTGAAATGGTCCACCCATGCAGACAGTATGGTGAAGAAGGCGCCTCTTCAACCTCAGGAGGCTGAAGAAATTTGGCTTGGCACCTAAAAACCCTCACAAACTTTTACAGATGCACAATTGAGAGCATCCTGTCGGGCTGTATCATCGCCTGGTACGGCAACTGCACCACCCGCAACTGCAGGGCTCTCCAGAGGGTGGTGCGGTCTGCAGAACGCATTACCGGAGGCAAACTACCCGCCCTCAAGGACACCTACAGCACCCGATGTCACAGGAAGGCCAAAAAGATCATCAAGGACATCAACCACACGAGCCACTGCCTTTTCACCCCGCTATCATCCAGAAGGCGAAGTCAGTACAGGTGCATCAACGCTGGGACCGAGAGAATGAAAAACAGCTTCTATCTCAAGGCCATCAGACTGTTCATTTGCCATCACTAGCACATTAGAGGCTGCTGCTGCCTATTGAAATCACTGGCCACTTTAAGAAATGGAACACTAGTCACTTGAATAATGTTTACATATCTTGCATGACTCATCTCATATGTATATACTGTATTCTATAATATTCTACTGTATCTTAGTCCTTGCCGCTCTGGCATTGCTTGTCCATATAGGTATATATGTATATATTCTTAAATTCCATTCCTTACTTAGATTGTGTGTATTTGGGTATATGTTGTGAAATTGTTAGATATTACATCTGCTAAACACATGTATGTGACAAATAAAATTTGATTTGATTTGTTTTCAAAGAGATTGGATTCTTAGCAGTGATTTGTTTGATTGGATTATTCTGTCCTCTCAATCCTTATACTATATTAATCCCTCTGACCTATAGACGGGTTGGTTGTTTAGCAATAAAACTGACGCCTGCACAACTATGGGTTAAAACTGACGGGGCTGGCTTAGATTGTTGACAATATTTTAACTATATTTCGTCTCCAAATGTTTATTGAAAACATAAATAAATTTGCACAATGAGCACTTGTTGTCTCTCAAATGCATCATTACAGTTGTTGGTTAGCTAGCTAGCAAGTTTTATCCATATTAGCATTAGACGTGACAGTCAAACAAGACATGGTATCAAGAACAAGATAAAACGCGCTAAAACGAGCAAGCTACGATTCCCCACATGGCAGCTTCTTGTCCTTGTTGATAGCTACACTGCCTTCAGAAAGTATTCATACCCCTTGTCTTGTTCCACATTGTGTTGTTGTTCCAGCCTGAATTCAAAATGGATTACATAGATTTTTTTCTCTCACCCATCTACACACAATACCCCATAATGACAAAGTGAAAACATGTGTTTTTAGAGAAATGTTAGCAAATATATTGAAAATGAAATACAGAAATATGTAATTTACATAAGTATTCACACCCCTGAGTCAATACATGTTAGAATGACCTTTGGCAGCGATTACAGCTGTGAGTCTTTCTGGGTAAGTCTCTAAGAGCCCTTCACACCTGGATTGTACAATATTTGCACATTATTATTTTAAATATTCTTCAAGCTGTGTCAGGTTGGTTGTTGATCATTGCTAGACAGCCACTTCCAAGACGTGCCATAGATTTCCAAGCCGATTTAAGTCAAAACTGTAACTATGCCACTCAGGAACATACAATGTCGTCTTGGCCTTGTGTTTTAAGTTATTGTCCTGCTGAAGGTGAATTTGTCTCCCATTGTCTGTTGGAAAGCAGACCGAACCAGGTTTTGCTCTAGGATTTTGCCTGTTCTTAGCTCTGTTCCATTCATTTTTATCCTAAAGATAAGCTCCCTAGTCCTTGCCGATGACAAGCATACCCATAACATGATGCAGCCACCACCATGCTTGAAAATATGAAGAGTGGTACTCAATGATGTGTTGTGTTGGAAGTTCCCCAAACCTAACGCTTTGTATTCAGGACAGAAAGTTAATTTCTTTGCCACATTTCTTGCAGTTTTTCTTTAGTGCCTTGTTGCAAACAGGATACATGTTTTGGAATATTTTTATTCTGTACATGCTTCCTTCTTTTCACTTTGTATTGTGAAGTAACAACAATGTTGTTGATCCATACTCAGTTTTATCCTATTAAACTCTGTAACTGTTTTAAAGTCACCATTGGCCTCATGGTGAAATCCCTTAGCGGTTTCCTTCCTCTCCGGCAACTGAGTTAGGACTTGTACATTCCCAGGTATAGAGTGTAACATAGTCCTCCCAGACCCACATAGCTACTGGGACCCTATGTCCAACCCTAACCTCTATGTCCAACCCTAACATTAACCCCTATGTCCTGTTTCTAACCCTAACCCTCTGTCCTGTCTCCCTCCCAGGTGTAGAGTGTAACATAGTCCTCCCAGACCCTCATACCTACTGGGACCCGGTGTTCGGCACCTGCGTCTTCCTCTTCTCCTTCCTCATCCCAGTTACCATCATCAGTGTCTGCTACAGCCTGATGGTCAATCGCCTCCGCAGCGTCCGCATCCTGTCCGGCTCCAAGGAGAGGGATCGTAATCTGCGCCGCATCACCCGCATGGTCCTGGTCGTAGTGGTGGCCTTCGTGGTCTGCTGGACCCCCATCCAGATCATGGCTCTGGCCCAGTTGCTGGGCTTCAACCTGGGTAGCCTCCTCACGATGGCCCTGATGCACTTCTGTATCGCGCTGGGCTACGTCAACAGCAGTCTCAACCCAGTCCTCTACGCCTTCCTGGACGAGAACTTCAAGAGGTGCTTCAGGGAGTTCTGCCACCCGGGTCCGTTCCGCCTGGACAGCCGGCAGCAGTCGGGTCGGATGAGGAGCATCGCCCGCGAGGTTGCCTACAACTGCAAAACAGCGGACGGGAATATGAACCCCGCATGACTAGGCGTGGAGCTGCCCCTGGTCTGCCAGGAGCCCCAGAACAACCACCACCAAGGGACAGGGAACTCCAACACGGAGCTCACCCAGATCACTACCCTCTAGCAGCACGTCGGCCCCCTGGGCTGGGGCCGAACGAGGACGAGCCAGGGTAGGGGCAGAGCCAGGGGGCCGGAGGTGGCCCGGGGCAGGGGCAGTGTCCGAATGGCCTGGTTGGTGCCGGAGCCGGATCTGGGCCGGAGTGGCTTGGAGGTCGAAAGCAGGGTCACGTACTCTAACAGACTTTCTACTAGGGACTAAGGGGCTCTACTTTTCTGTGTCTTTAGTAAACATGGATGTCATTTTGCCTTATTTTAATTGATTGATCATTTTCGGGCCGATTTAAATTTCAGAGTTTAGGTCTGTGAGTTTAGGTCTGTGAGTTTAGGTCTGTGAGTTTAGGTCTGTGTGCTTCAAGGACAATTTCCGCGAAAGTCTACCGTTTTTGCGCACACTTATCTCAACTCTGAGTCTGGCCCGTTGTTGGTTGGTTGATTCGTTATGTTGTCATTTTTTCGTTGTGTTGTACTTTTTTATTCTGTTTATATTCTGTAAGTGGAGGTTCAGTTTTTTTTTGTGTATTTCAGTTTTATTTTTTTTCGAGAGGAACAACGTATCTGATTCCATGGCCTTAGATATCAAGCAAAGTCTGTTATAAATGCTATCCACTGTCCTGGATAAAGCGTGTTAGTCCTTGATAGTGCTTTACTGTTAGTTTTCCATACCTGTTTGTTTTCTATTACCTTGCAAGTGTTGTGTAGGAACAGGCAAGACATCACAACAGAGACTTGCTTGTTGAGGCCTTTATTCATTGTTACCGATGAAATAATCATAGATGATGATGCTGCCTGACGTTCCACGTATATATATATCTTTGCTTGTCGTCCTGTAAAAAAAGAAGCAACGATATTTTGTATTACAATGTGTTTTGGAGCAGCACAGTCTTCAAGTATTATTACTTAAAAAGGGAAAAACAAGGTGCGGCAAAATTTAAATATATAATTATATATAATGTGGTGTGCATAGAAATATAATTAATTATATTCATAATATTTTTATGGTGGTGTTACTCTGTATATATAGACATGCTATATAGAAAGGTATGTAAAAGTATATAAGTATTGTTACAGTCATCTATCTAAGACACTTCTAAGACATCTGTCTTTCTTTATGAATCATGTTATTTGTGTATATTTGCATCTTGTTGTTTACTGTTTGTGTGCAAAAGTGCAGGTAGAATCTTTCCTGGGGTTGCAAAATTCTGGTAACTTTCCCAAAATTCCCAGGTTTTTAAAAAGGTCTTGGTTGGGGGCTTCCAGATTTCCTGCTTATCCCCTTCCAGTTCCTGGAATCTTTCAACCAGGTTTTTCTGGAATAGCAGGGAATTTTGGGAAAGTTACCAGAATTTTGCAACCCTAGTCTTTCCATTAGTTTACATTTCCAGACCACTTGAATGTCAACAGAATATTCTCAAAAAGCCAAATCTAGCAAAAAAAATGTTGTTGTCATTATTATTACAAGAGCAAAACAGTGTTTGCGTAAATGGTTGTTGCTGTAATGAAGATTGTAACAGTATGTTTGCTCATGAACTGCATTTTACGTAGCTATTTATTATTATTAATTAGTGGCTCAGTTGCTGATGCTAAAGACAGTTTGTATGCTAGCCAGCTTGTTGTTGATGCTAAAGAACATTTGCCGAAGCGTGAATTTGAAATGTGTATATTTTTATCTGCGTATTAATAAAATGGCGTTGATGGGAAGCGTCCTTTGTTTTTGTTTAATTCTCTTTGGTAATCCGATAATAGAAAATGTATTATCAACCCTCATAGAATAACCACTTAAAAGAATTGTTCATCTAAAATAAAGTTTTACCTATATATTTCGATTTACCTTATGCTTTTGAGAGCATCGCTAGCTGGGTCCATTCGTTTCCATTATTATTGCTACATATTCAAAAATGCTAGTCAGGAGATGGTGTGCATTGCTAAATAACACGCTAACGGGCATTCAGACTTGTCTGGATTAGGGTTGCAAAATTCTGGTAACTTGGTTGTCCAGAAATCCTGGTTGGAAGATTCTCGGAACCAGAAGGGGATAAGCAGAAATCCTCCAACCAGGAGTTCTTTGGGGAAGTTACCAGAATTCTGCAACCCTAGTCTGGCTGAGCCGCCAACACTTAAGACAAGTTGGAAACAAGGTACAATTTAAATTATTCCCAATTTATTCATGATTATCCGTAATCATGCTAGCATCCACATTCATGTATTTTATTGTATTTATTAGGGATCCCCATTAGCTGCTGCCAAGTCAGCAGCTTCTCTTCCTGGGATCCAAAAGCATTAAGGCACATTATATATAAAACAAAACATGAATAAAAGAGTACATCATATAACATTACTAAACCATTACATATCTACAACATGTAGAACATCACCATATAACATTACTACACCATTACATATCTACAACATGTACAACATCACCATATAACATTACTAGACCATTACATATCTACAACATGTACAACATCACCATATAACATTACTACACCATTACATATCTACAACATGTACAACATCACCATATAACATTACTAAACCATTACATATCTACAACATGTACAACATCACCATATAACATTACTAAACCATTACATATCTACAACATGTACAACATCACCATACAACATTACTAAACCATTACATATCTACAACATGTACAACATCACCATATAACATTACAACACCATTACATATCTACAACATGTACAACATCACCATATAACATTACTACACCATTACATATCTACAACATGTACAACATCACCATATAACATTACTATACCATTACATATCTACAACATGTACAACATCACCATATAACATTACTAAACCATTACATATCTACAACATGTACAACATCACCATATAACATTACAACACCATTACATATCTACAACATGTACAAAATCACCATATAACATTACTAAACCATTACATATCTACAACATGTACAACATCACCATATAACATTACAACACCATTACATATCTACAACATGTACAACATCACCATATCATATTACTACAATGTACATGTGTGTAGAGTGCGTGTGCTAGCGTGTTTGTATGTGTGCGTGTGTGTATGTGTGTATGTTCTTGTGTGTGTGTGTTTCTTCACAGGAAAGAAAGGTATACGGAATGGAATGATGCAAAATGTGAGCTGCAAATTTAAGAAAACGAACACTAAAGTGACAGTTATAAATGTATGTGGATATTACCGACGGTGGCTCCCGATAGCGGCAAATTCTTCACATGATACAAATCGTAAAATAAAACGGAGAAAAGCCCGGGCATATAATTAAAACATTCTAAAGCGCATACATCAACTCGGCAGGTTCAGCTCTACAGAAGCCTATAGCTTGGGGCTCCAAATTTAATCAACGTAAATGATGAGGGCACACAATGAACATTCTGAATAACGGCACAGCTATTTGTAGTCTACTTCACTATGGAAAAAGGGCTGCAGTACATGTCATGTTGATATCATGTTCAGTTTGTTTCTATATGGCTAGTTTCACATTGGTCTCCAGGCATCATAAGGGAAAATTATCTAAAACAATTGCTATGTGTATTTACAATCCCCTTCGCCAAACGGATTACTCATTTACCTAGCTCTTATCAATAGCTCTTATCAATAGCTCTTATCAATTTATAAATTACAGCGCATGGAGAAAGCTGTTAGTTCTATCGGGGAAAAAAATCAGTCGATGAATTAGGGCGGTAGGTAGCTTAGTGGTTAAGAGCGTTGTGCCAGTAACCGAAAGGTCGCTGGTTCTAATCCCTGAGCTGACTAGGTGAATAATCTGTCGATGTGCCCTTGAGCAAGGCACTTCGCCCTAATCGCTCTAGATATGAGCGTCTGCTAAATGACAAAAACAAAAATTCCACTTGGAACCAGAAGGTTCACTCGTTCGTAAACTTGGTGGAATTATGAGGGAATTAAATCAAGGTTAGAATAAGGCATATGTGTAGCCACACATTCATTTATTCAATCTCCACCCCAAACGAATAGCGGGTGAATAGCATGCTGTTCTCGCTCTTATGTTCAAGGTCAGAATACGTAGAGAGAAAAGTGCATGAAGAAAAGGGAATTATGTACCATTTAAGCAAGTTTAACTCAGGTCGGAATCGGCCCCAAACTGAAGCTTAAAACTTGACAAATCAAGTCTGAGTTTTAATCGTTCTTTTCAGATTCTTTCACATTATATCAAAAGAAAAAATATGTTTTTAGCAGTCCCACATTAGCCTCTGAAATTGATACGGTGCACTGACAATACACTCTTCAATTAATAGTCCTTTCATTTTTCAGCTTTTAAATCCAAAACAGCTTAAATCAACATTATGTTTCAAAACTGGGTTTTCTGATGTGTAGACTGATCGTTTGACTTTCTTCTCTGAAATAATCCACTCTTCTTTCCTTAACATGCTGTCAAATTACGGATAACATATTCTGAGGACGTGAGCAGAAAAGTAAAGGTATTTTTAAAACACGTTGCTTCTTGAGAAATAACAAGGCCACAGACAGACATAAAGGGCTGAACACAGCAGGATGACAGGCCACCTCAGGGCCTTAGGCGGCCTGGCTCGACCTCACGTACCGCATTGCCCGTCCAAATAAAACTTTTAAATATTGATCATTTATTTGACCGAGACGCGCCAACAGAAAGACGCAACAATCTCAGATAGAGCATCCTAGCGAGCAAAACAGCGCCCCTCTGTCTTACTAAATGTAGCCCATGTGTCCGATGCTGTCTGGCCAAGAGGAGTATGGCAAGTTATACGTTTTATAAAAATATAATATAATATACCATTTAGCAGACGCTTTTATACAAAGCGACTTACAGTCCTGCGTGCATAAATATTTGTGTATGGGTGGTCCCGGGGATCGAACCAACTACCTTGGCGTTACAAGCGCTGTGCTCTACCAGCTGAGCTACAGAGGACCACAGGCCAGATTGCATCAGATACATGGGCTACATTTAGTAAGACAGAGGGGTGCTGTTTCGCTCACTAGTTTCAGCACCGAGGAAGAGGCAAAGCGAGAGGGCTCACTGTAGCCAAAATCTGTCCTGAAAAATCCCAATGCGTTTCTATGGGCATAATGTGCAGAGCTAAACTTGTCGCCTGCATTCCCGCCTTTGGGACAACGACTTGCATTGTTAGGGGAGGAGACAAGAGCATCTCGTCAATATATACAGATCTCTGGTTTCAGCCACTTGCGAATTAGAAAGGAAGGTTGGTGGGTGCACAGTGCACTGTTCGGATGCTGGCTTCACCTAAAATAAATTGATGTTTTGCCCAAATTAGATATTTACTCCCGTCTAAATAAATTCATTCAAAATACTTTACCAGAGAGCTTGACTTAGCCACAGAGTACCATTAGCTTTGAGTACCATTAGCTTTGTTTTAAAATTAGCTGTGGATTGTTTCAAATCACAAGCTAGTAGGCCTCTGCCTATTTGGGAAGCTAGCAGTTTGGGCAGTGCGAGTGGCGATAGGCCTAGCTGGTTATTGAGATGCGGCTGCCAGTGAAAAGCAGGGGCGCAACTTTGGTTTTAGAAGTGGGGGGGACATAATTATTAAATTTTTTATCCAGTCGGATAAACACTCCAAACAGCTCGGAGGCGTCCAGCTTGGTCCTAAAGCACTGTTTCCTTGTTTGACCTCGTTATGTATCACATTTTAATGATACAATTGGGGGGACAAAAAGGCAATTTCGGAATGTGGGGGGGGACATGTCCCCCGTCCCCTTCCCCCGTCCCTGTCCCCCGTCCCCGTCCCCTGTCCCCCGTCCCCGTCCCTGTCCCCGTCCCTGTCCCCCGTCCCCCGTCCCCCGTCCCTGTCCCCCGTCCCCTTCCCCCGTCCCCCGTCCCCCGTCCCCCGTCCCTGTCCCCCTGTCCCCCGTCCCCGTCCCCCGTCCCCATCCCCCGTCCTCGTCCCTGTCCCCCGTCCCCGTCCCCGTCCCCCGTCCCCCGTCCCCGTCCCTGTCCCCCGTCCCCCGTCCCCCGTCCCCCGTCCCCCGTCCCCGTCCCCCGTCTCCCGTCCCCCGTCCCCCGTCCCTGTCCCCCGTCCCCTTCCCCCGTCCCTGTCCCCCGTCCCCTTCCCCCGTCCCTGTCCCCCGTCCCCGTCCCCCGTCCCCCGTCCCCATCCCCCGTCCCCGTCACCATCCCACGTCCCTGTCCCCCGTCCCCGTCCCTGTCCCCCATCCCCGTCACCATCCCGTGTCCCCGTCCCCGTCCCCCATCCCCGTCCACGTCCCTGTCCCCCGTTCCCGTCCCTGTCCCCGTCCCCGTCACCATCCCGTGTCCCCGTCCCCGTCCCCCATCACCATCCCATGTCCCTGTCCCCCGTCCCCGTCCCTGTCCCCCGTCCCCGTCCCTGTCCCCGTCCCCGTCACCATCCCGTGTCCCCGTCCCCATCCCCCGTCACCATCCCACGTCCCTGTCCCCCGTCCCCGTCCCTGTCCCCCGTCCCCGTCACCATCCCGTGTCCCCGTCCCCATCCCCCGTCACCATCCCACGTCCCTGTCCCCCGTCCCCGTCCCTGTCCCCCGTCCCCGTCACCATCCCGCGTCCCCGTCCCCGTCACCATCCCGCGTCCCTGTCCCCCGTCCCCATCCCCGTCACCATCCCCCGTCCCCGTCACCATCCCCCGTCCCCGTCACCATCCCGCGTCCCCGTCCCCCGACCCCATCCCACGTCCCTGTCCCCCGTCCCCGTCACCATCCCGTGTCCCCGTCCCTGTCCCCCGTCCCCGTCACCATCCCGTGTCCCCGTCCCCGTCCCCGTCACCATCCCACGTCCCTGTCCCCCGTCCCCGTCCCTGTCCCTGTCCCCGTCCCCGTCACCATCCCGTGTCCCCGTCCCCGTCCCCCGTCACCATCCCACGTCCCTGTCCCCCGTCCCCGTCACCATCCCGCGTCCCCGTCCCCCGACCCCATCCCGCGTCCCTGTCCCCCGTCCCCGTCACCATCCCGCGTCCCCGTCCCCCGACCCCATCCCGCGTCCCCGTCCCCCGACCCCATCCCGCGTCCCTGTCCCCCGTCCTCGTCCCCATTACATATGTAACCAGTAGGCCTAGTAAATGTATCGTTAATCCCTGTAAGGTTACATTAATTACTGTTACATGTTTTACAGTCATTTACTGTTCTCATTCTTGGAGTGGAAACGTTGTTTGCAGAGTTCACAACCTGTTCCACTTGTGAGAAACAAGTTTTTCGTTTATTTCACAACTATCCTTTAGGAGTTTTGTCAAAATGTTGTATTGTCTTTTGTTTGGAGTGCTCCGTGTGAGCAATTAGCATGTGTGGGGTTTCTCTGTCCTGATGACGTTGAGGGAATGCGAGCGCCTGAGCACGCCAACCTCCTGAGTTGATGCCATGTTGCACTTCACTAGTGACAGCTCAATTCAAGACAGATTAAAAAGAGAGTCATATAGGCGGATGTAGAGAGATGAATGCGATTGAAAGAACCTGAATTTTCATCACGATTTTTTCTACTGTTTTTATTTGTTGGCCTTAGGCCTATGTATTTTACTTACGGTAGTTGACGATGGAAGTTATAGGCCTACTGCTGCATTGGCCTATAGGCAATGAGTTCCATGCGCTCATTTCTTAAGCCGCCAATGGATCTCGGTTTATCAATGTGTCCATATGGCAATGGCTGTTGCATTTTGCATTAGTTTAATTGTAACTTTAATTTTTTTTAAATAATTTTAAAGCAGATTTTTATGATTAAACACGTGCCAATATATATATATTTTTTAACGAAAACGTTATTATTGAAATGAAACTGTTCCATGAAAATGCGCATCTAAAAATAATCAGAACTGGCACGCAGTTAGGTAGAAATGGTAGGATAAATTGAAAGCTTCCCCAAACTTGAAGCTCACAAGCTGCCTGTGCTATTTACTATACCACCCATTAACAACATGCTTTCCCACCTATAGAAATGAAATGCCCGTCCAACTGATTCATTCTGGCACCGGCGGTGGGCCACCTGTTGAACACAACAGGACTAAAGGCCACATGTTGCATATTTGCATCAACATTTGATATTTCCTGTTGTTTGGTTGCCATAGTAACGTTTCATATGGAATCCATCCCAACTGTTTTCAGACATACAAACAAACAGATGGTAGCTTTTGATCTCAACTAACAGTGTGAAGAAGTTTCTTAGATATTCATGTTCAGTGCATTCGGAAAGTATTCAGACCCCTTGACTTTTTCCACATTTTGTTGCTTTACAGTTTAATTCTAAAATTGATTAAATAACAAAAAATCTTCATCAATCTGCACACATTTATTTGATTGGACATGATTTGGAAAGGCACACACCTGTCTATATACGGTCCCACAGTTGACTGTGCATGTCAGAGCAAAAACCAAGTCATGAGGTCGAAAGAATTGTCTGTAGAGCTCAGGGACAGGATTGTGTCGAGGCACAGGTCTGGGGAAGGGTACAAAAACATTTCTGCAGCATTGAAGGTCCCCAAGAACACAGTGGCCTCCATCATTCATAAATGTAAGAAGTTTGTAAACACCAAGACTCTTCCTAGAGTTGGCCGCCCGGCCAAACTGAGCAATCGGAGGAGAAGGGCATTGGTCAGGGAGGTGACCAAGAACCTGATGGTCACTCTGTGTCACGCCCTGGCTCTGGGGACTCTAGTATGTTGAGCCAGGGTGTGAGTTTTCATGTGTGTTGGTTCTAGTTGTTGTATATCTTTGTTGGCCAGGGTGGCTCCCAATCAGAGACGGCTGTCGCTCGTTGTCTCTGATTGGGAGTCATACTTAGGTAGCCGTTAGGCATTCATTCGTTGTGGTTTCTTGTTCCGTGTTGGTTCGTGTATGTAACCAGGGACGTCACGTTTTCGTTTTGTTGTTTTGTTCGTGTGTTCATTCAAATTAAATAAAATGTTCGCATTCCACGCTGCGCCTTGGTCCTCCTCTGTTCCCGACGACCGTGACAGAAGAAACCACCAAGACTGGACCAAGCAGCGTGTCCAGGAGCCATCGCCAGGGAGATCTCTAGCAGATCTCCTTCGCCTCCTCGACTGGGTCAAGCCGGGTGAGGAAGAGAAGGGCTTGACATGGAAGCAGAAGGGCGAAAGGCTGGCGAGGGACATGGAGACCTGGTCCACGGGTAGGAGAGACGCCCAGAAATTTTTTAGGGGGGGGCTAACGCCGTGGACGATGGGCCAGCAGGAGACCGCGGCAGAGCGGCCCAGCGGGTTGGCAGAGGAGGCCGCCAGGTTACGGGGGCCACTGGTCGAAGAGGGGATGGAAGGTGTAGAGGCACGGCGAGAGGTACTGGGGTGTGTTACCAGTCCGGTCCGGCCCATTCCAGATCCCTGCGTAGGACCAGTGGTGTGTGTCCCCAGTACGGTCCGGCCTGTTCCTGCTCCCCGCACCAGGCCAATGGTGCGCGTCGTCAGCCCGGCTCGGCCCGTTCCTGCTCCCCGCACCAAGTCAGTGGTGCGCTTCGTCAGCCCGGCTCGGCCCGTTCCTGCTCCCCGCACCAAGTCAGTGGTGCGCTTCGTCAGCCCGGCTCGGCCCGTTCCAGCTCCCCGCACCAAGTCAGTGGTGCGTTTCGTCAGCCCGGTTCGGCCCGCTCCTGCTCCCCGCACCAAGTCAGGGGTGCGTTTCGTCAGCCCGGCTCGGGCCGTTCCTGCTCCCCACACCAAGCCAGTGGTGTGCGTCGTCAGTCCGGCACAGCCCGTGCCTGTTCCACTGGTGCCTGGTTCAGCACGGGTCAGCTGCTTCACGCCGGAGCTAGAGCAATCCGCTCCACCAGTGTGCAGTCCATCTCCGGTCAGCAGGGCCAGACCGGACCAGGGGTACTTTGGGGGGTTAGAGAGCGAGTGGGGATCATGCCCGGAGCCGGATCCGCCGCCAAGGCGGAGTGCCCACCCGGTCCCTCCCATGTGGTATTTGGTTGACCGCGCCTTTAGGGGGGGGTACTGTCACGCCCTGGCTCTGGGGACTCTAGTATGTTGAGCCAGGGTGTGAGTTTTCATGTGTGTTGGTTCTAGTTGTTGTATATCTTTGTTGGCCAGGGTGGCTTCCAATCAGAGACGGCTGTAGCTCGTTGTCTCTGATTGGGAGTCATACTTAGGTAGCCGTTAGGCATTCATTCGTTGTGGTTTCTTGTTCCGTGTTGGTTCGTGTATGTAACCAGGGACGTCACGTTTTCGTTTTGTTGTTTTGTTCGTGTGTTCATTCAAATTAAATAAAATGTTTGCATTCCACGCTGCGCCTTGGTCCTCCTCTGTTCCCGACGACCGTGACACTCTGACAGATGTCCAGAGTTCCTCTGTAGAGATGGGAGAACCTTCCAGAAGGAAAACCATCTCTGCAGCACTCCACCAATCAGGCCTTTATGGTAGAGTGGCCAGACGGAAGCCACTCCTCAGTAAAAGACACATGACACCCCACTTGGAGTTTGCCGAAAGGCACCTAAAGGACTCTCAGATCATGAGAAACAAGATTCTTTGGTTTGATGAAACCAAGATTGAACTCTTTGGCATGAATGCCAAGCGTCAAGTCTGGAGTAAACCTGACACCATCCCTACGGTGAAGCATGGTGGTGGTAGCATCATGCTGTGGGGATGTTTTTCAGCGGCAGGGAATGGGAGACTAGTCAGGATCGAGGGAAAGATGAACGGAGCAAAGTACAGCGAGATCCTTGATGAAAACCTGCTCCAGAGTGCTCTGGACCTCAGACTGGGGCGAAGGTTCAACTTCCAACAGGACAATGATCCCACAGCCAAGAAAACGCAGGAGTGGCTTTGGGACAAGTCTCTGAATGTCCTTGAGTGGCCCAGCCAGAGCCCGGACTTGAACCCGATCTAACATCTCTGGAGAGACCCTAAAATAGCTGTGCAGCGACGCTCCCCATCCAACCTGACAGAGCTTGAGAAGATCTGCAGAGAAGAATGGGAGAAACTCCCCAAATACAGGTGTACCAAGCTTGTAGCGTTATATCCAAGAAGACTCGATGCTGTAATCGCTGCCAAAGGTGCTTCAACAAAGTACTGAGTAAAGGGTCTGAATACTTATGTAAATGTGATATTTCCGTTACTAAGAAATAATATTAATATTCTCAGCCTAAAACCCAAAACAAGAGGAAAGCATCACTTATCCACCCCCTCCTCCCTATCATCCAATGAAACAGAGGTTTGGCTTAAACCTAGAGTCTTTTATTTAAACAATTACAAAACAGCCACCCCGCCTCTGTTTTGGTAAAAAGCTGAGGGATGGGCCAGGAGAAATGTAACCACTCTCAAATTCATAGACAGAGCTATGGATGCAAGGACTGACCATCTACGAGGTCCTTTGTAGCTCAGTTGGTAGAGCATGGCGCTTGTAACGCCCGGGTAGTGGGTGCAATTCCCGGGTCCACCCATACGTAAAATGAATACACGCATGATTATAAGTTGCTCTGGATAATTAATTTCATCCAAAATTGGATGTAGCAACTCAGGATTCTACAGTTACATTTGAGTCATTTAGCAGACGCCCTTATCCAGAGCGTAATTAGTGTTAGCTTTAACACTAGAAAAGCCGGGCCTCAATGGACCCCCTTTGAGCCAATGAGGAGTCATTTTGACTCAAACATTCTAACAGTCTGATAAACGCATTTTATATATGCTATCGGGAAAATAATCCTTTGGTTGGGTTTATGAAGGTCTTAGGTAACATCAGAATATGAAAAACATAATTATTTCATTGAAAACAATAGCATTTTCATTCATTTATGTTACTGTAGACCAGGGTTCTTCAATTCCGGTCCTGGAGGGCCGAGACACCTCTGTTTTTCATCCTCTCCTTCTAATCAGGGGCTAATTCAGACCTGGGACACCAGGTGAGTGCAATTAACTACCAGGTAGAAAATAAAAAACAGAAGTGTTTCGGCCCTCCAGGAATGGAATTGAAGAACCCTGCTGTAGACTATCTGTTGCCGTGTGCTCATGTGTGGAACAGTGGTTATTCTTGGAAAAAGTTATATTTTGAAATAGAAGTCATCTTTTCAATTTTTTGATTTATGGTAAAGGTTATGGAAACCTCAGAATACCATATAGAAATTAAAAATGTCTTACCTGCATGTGACTCTGTAGGAGGATTTAAAAAAAAATCACTTTTTGAAGAAGAAAACATTTCCTCTTAAAACTGCTTTATAACTATTTATGTTTGTGACATCGAAATTCTTACAACACGTTAAATAGACTTATTTAGGAAAAGTCAAGATGACTTAAAAAATGGCAGCGATATTTGAATTTTAAATTCATATTGAGTCAAAATGACTCGGCTCTTCTAGTGGTAATGAAACAGAGTTATCTGGTTTCATGGATTATTTTGTTTCTGTGTTTCCTGTCTGGTTGATGTGAAAGATTGTACATGTCCTTCCTCTTTCACATCTCACATCTCTCTTCGTTCTCTCTCTCATCTCTCCATCTCCATCTACCCCTCCTCTCTCACTCTCTCACCCCCTCCTCTCTCTCCCTCCTCTCTCTTAGCTTCTCTCCATCTTTCATGCTGTTCAAAAGACTCCAGCAAAGATCTGCGCCCACAGACCTCCAGACTCCCTGGGATTCTCCCACCAAGCCCTTAATCCCTCCAATCCCTCCTCCTTCCCTCTCAGCCTCTACAGGCCCCTTATGTACGCCCCTACCTCCAGCTCTTAACTAGCACCATGACTTGTCTACCTCCAGCTCTTAACTAGCACCATGACTTGTCTACCTCCAGCTCTTAACTAGCACCATGACTTGTCTACCTCCAGCTCTTAACTAGCACCACGAGTTGTCTACCTCCAGCTCTTAACTAGCACCATGACTTGTCTACCTCCAGCTCTTAACTAGCACCACGAGTTGTCTACCTCCAGCTGTTAACTAGCACCATGACTTGTCTACCTCCAGCTCTTAACTAGCACCATGACTTGTCTACCTCCAGCTCTTACCTAGCACCACGAGTTGTCTACCTCCAGCTGTTAACTAGCACCACGAGTTGTCTACCTCCAGCTCTTAACTAGCACCATGACTTGTCTACCTCCAGCTCTTAACTAGCACCATGACTTGTCTACCTCCAGCTCTTAACTAGCACCATGACTTGTCTACCTCCAGCTCTTAACTAGCACCATGACTTGTCTACCTCCAGCTCTTAACTAGCACCACAAGTTGTCTACCTCCAGCTGTTAACTAGCACCATGACTTGTCTACCTCAAGCTCTTACCTAGCACCATGACTTGTCTACCTCCAGCTCTTAACTAGCACCATGACTTGTCTACCTCCAGCTCTTAACTAGCACCATGACTTGTCTACCTCCAGCTCTTAACTAGCCCCACGACTTGTCTACCTCCAGCTCTTAACTAGCACCACGACTTGTCTACCTCCAGCTCTTAACTAGGCTGTCCGTTCTGTCTGAGTCGCTAGCTAATTTTTTTGTCCAATGTCCCAGACTGGTGGGGCTGTTTACACTGTGAACCAGATGGTTCTCTGCCTTGGGGGAGGTCTTCTCTACCCGCCTGTTGATTTTTGGACCTAGGTATTATTCTGGGGGTGATAGCATTGGTTGAATCTCAATGTTAAATTCAAATCTCCCTACCATCATATCAAAATCAAATCAAATCAAATTTTATTGGTCACATACACATATTTAGCAGATGTTATTGCGCATGCAGCGAAATACTTATCTAAGCCAATATGACACCAATCTCGTTTACAATTTTCAAATCAACTTTAGATTAGAGGTACAAAACACACTCCCCTCCTCTCATCATGAGCTGTCCGGCCGTCCGGCCATTCGGCCGTTACCGAGACCCCCAAACCGGATTTTTAACAGGGTTATTATCAATTGAGTTTTCAGAGTATTTTCTGCGGCTACCTAGCTCAAATTCTAGACGTGGGATTAAAACGAGACTATAGCGTCCATAAAATGACCATTGGACTTAAACATTTGTAGGTGCAACAGTTTTTATTAAATGTATGATTTATCACTCTCACGTGCACATTTCCAGTCATTAAGAAATAACGATGTGCTACCTTTTTGTAGCATTTTTGACAATGCAAAAAAAAGAAATTGGGGACAAATCTCAGAATTATATGTAACCGGGTCAGCAACTCCGTTGCTCGGCAACAACACATCTGTTGTTAGCTAACGTTAGCTTGCTTGTCCAAATTCCATCAGCTAGCCTCTGTAGCTAGCAAGCGAACACCAGTAAGCTGAAAGCTAGCTAGCTAACAAACAGGCAAAAAAAGGTAGCTAGCTATATTTGTTTATGGAAGGTTTGTTTACACAAACAACTTCAGCCATTAGCTAGCTAACAAATATTAGCGTCTTAGCTCTTATTGCAGGACTTTGACTGTGGGAAATCTGCTCACATTTGTCACATGCGCCAACTGTAACTGGAGTAGACTTTCCTGTAAAATGCTTGCTTACGCGCCCTTCTGAACAATCCAGAGTTTAAAATAATAGTTTTAAAATATTAACACAAGAGGAATAAAATAAAATCCACAAGAATGGAGTACCAGTACCAGATCAAAGTGCAGACGTACGAGGTATTTGAGGTAGATATATGGGCAGTAATATTTGATATGTGTATATACAGTATATTATATATTGTGGAGGCCAGGTCATCTGATGCAGCACTCCATCACTCTCCTTCTTGGTAAAATATTACACAGCCTGGAGGTGTGTTGGGTCATTGTCCTGTTGAAAAACAAATGATAGTCCCACTAAGCCCAAACCAGATGGGATGGCGTATTGCCGCAGAATGCTGTGGTAGCCATGCGGGTTAAGTGTGCCTTGAATTCTAAATAAATCACAGACAGTGTCACCAGCAAAGCACCCCCACACCATAACACCTCCTCCTCCACACTTTAAGTCTTCTTGGCAGAAGATAGCATGGAGAAGGGAATGAAATGGGCGGCTTTGGACAACCTGTCCACCACCATGAGGATAGGAAGTCCAGGGATATATGTGACCAGGGACGGTGAGGGACAGGAAGAGGTTGAAGGAGGCCAGCCGGAGCTTTTCGAGGAATCTTGTTCTGAGAACAGACAGTGCAGGCGGCGACTAACGCGGAGACATCAGGGACCATAGTGGGACACCAAAAGCCACACATTCCAGGACAGGGGAGCGGGCAGCGTCTGGAACAAACATCCAGATAGCCGCCCCACCCTCCGGGTCCGGCTGGGAACGCTGCGCCTCACGGACCTGGTTTTCTATTCCCCACAAGAGGGTAGCCGCCAGGCACGAGGTAGGAAGGATGGCCTTGGGGTCCGAGGGTGTAGAAGCGAACCTATAGCGGCGTGAAAGCGCGTCCGGCTTAACATTCTTAGACCCCGGGCGGTAGGAGATGGTGAAGTTGAACCGGGTGAACAACAGAGGTGCGGAGATATTCCAGGTTCTTGTGATCCTTCCACACAATGAATGGAAGTACCCTCCCTCTAACCAGTGTTTCCACTCCTCCTATGCCATATTCACCGCAAGTAGTTCCCGATTCCCCATATCATAGTTCCTCTCCGTGGTGTTAAGATGATGAGAGAAGAAGGCACAGGGATGCAGCTTACAGTGGCCACTATAGCCACCACCACTACAGCAACCTCCTACAGTGGCTTGCAAAACTATTCACCCCCCTTGGCATTTTTTCTATTTTGATGCCTTACAACCTGGAATTAAAATGGATTTTTGGGGGATTTGTATCATTTCATTTACACAACACGCCTACCACTTTGAAGATGCAAAATCATTTTTTTTGTGAAACAAATAAGCAATAAGACGAAAAAAAACGGAACTTGAGCGTGCACAAATATTCACCCACCCCCAAAGTCAATACTTTGTATAGCCACCTTTTGCAGCAATTACAGCTGCACGTTTCTTGGGGTATGTCTCTAGAAGCTTGGCACATCTAGCCACTGGGATTTTTGCCCATTCTTCAAGGCAAAACTGCTCCAGCTCCTTCAAGTTGGATGGGTTCTGCCGGTGTGCAGCAATCTTTAAGTCATACCACAGATTCTCAATTGGATTGAGGTCTGGGCTTTGACTAGGCTATTCCAAGACATTTAAATGTTTCCCCTTAAACCACTCAAGTGTTGCTTTAGCAGTATGCTTAGAGTCATTGGCCTGCTGGAAGGTGAACCTCCGTCCCAGTCTCAAATCTCTGGAAGACTGAAACAGGTTTCCCTCAAGAATTTCCCTGTATTTAGCGCCATCCATTATTCCTTCAATTCTGACCTGTTTCCCAGTCCCTGCCTATGAAAAACATCCCCACAATGTGATGCTGCCACCACCATGCTTCACTGTGGGGATGGTGTTCTCGGGGTGATGAGAGGTGTTGGATTTGCGCCAGACAGCATTTTCCTTGATGGCCAAAAAGCTCAATTTTAGTCTCATCTGACCAGAGTACCTTCTTCCATATGTTTGGGGAGTCTCCCACCTGGCTTTTGGCGAACACCAAACGTATTTGCTTGTTTTTTTCTTTAAGCAATGGCTTTTTTCTGGCCACTCTTCCGTAAACCCTGCTCTGTGGAGTGGACGGCTTAAAGTGGTCCTATGGACAGATACTCCAATCTCTGCTGTGGAGCTTTGCAGCTCCTTCAGGGTTATCTTTGTTCTCTTTGTTGCCTCTCTGAATAATGCCCTCCTTGCCTGGTCCGTGAGCTTTGGTGGGCGGACCTCTCTTGGCAGGTTTGTTGTGGTGCCATATTCTTTCAATTTTTTTATAATGGATTTAATGGTGCTCCGTGTGATGTTCAAAGTTTCGGATATTTTTTTATAACCCAACCCTGATCTGTACTTCTCCACAACTTTGTCACTGACCTGTTTGGAGAGCTCCTTGGTCTTCATGGTGCCGCTTGCTTGGTGATGCCCCGTGCTTAGTGGTGTTGCAGACTCTGGGGCCTTTCAGAACAGGTGTATACAGTGAGGGAAAAAAGTATTTGATCCCCTGCTGATTTTGTACGTTTTCCCACTGACAAAGACATGATCAGTCTATAATTTTAATGGTAGGTTTATTTGAACAGTGAGAGACAGAATAACAACAACAAAAATCCAGAAAAACGCATGTAAAAAATGTTATAAATTAATTTGCATTTTAATTAGGGAAATAAGTATTAATATTTTTTCCCTCACTGTAATAATATAATATAATAATATGCCATTTAGCAGACGCTTTTATCCAAAGCGACTTACAGTCATGCGTGCATATTATTTTTTTATTTTTTTTGTGTATGGGTGGTCCCGGGGATCGAACCCACTACCTTGGCGTTACAAGCGCCGTGCTCTACCGGCTGAGCTACAGAGGACCACAAAAAATTCTAAAAAATTAAGAACGGAAAAGTGGTGCGTGCACATATATATTCAACACCTTTGCTATGAAGCCCCTAAATAAGATCTGGTGCAACCAATTACCATAGGACACTGTATATACTGAGATCATGTGACAGATCATGTGACACTTAGATTGCACACAGGTGGACTTTTTTTAACTAATTATGTGACTTCTGAAGGTAATTGGTTGCACCAGATCTTATTTAGGGGCTTCATAGCAAAGTTGTTGAATATATATGTGCACGCACCACTTTTCCGTTCTTAATTTTTTAGAATTTTTTGAAACAAGTTATTTTTTTCATTTCACTTCACCAATTTGGACTATTTTGTGTATGTCCATTACATGAAATCCAAACAAAAATCCATTTAAATTACAGGTTGTAATGCAACAAAATAGGAAAAATGCCAAGGGGGATGAATAATTTTTGCAAGGCACTGTATGGTCCAGGGCAGGACGTCCCCCACTCCGACATCCAAACGACCTCCACCCCGAACTGACGGGCTGCATCAATATGGGAGCTGTGGTGAAGCGGTGCTTAAGGTCCAGGAACGCCTGGTCAGCAGCTGGGGACCACGTGAACGGGACCTTGGGAGAGGTGAGTGCTGAAAGGGGGGAAGCCAGGGTGCTGTAACCATCATATGAGCTCTACTACCCTGACACGACAGCTAAACTGTCAAATAGGAAAACACGGCAATGTATTGCCTATGAATATCTGTAACCCCTGATAAAATGGCGATAGAAATGGGTAAATCCTAAGAAGCGTTGCAGCTGCACTCTGGAAGTGGGTTGGGGCCAATCCACCACAGCTCTCACCTTTCTGGGATCCATCTGCACATTCCCAGCACCGATGATGTATCCAAGGAAGGAGATGGTGGAGCGATGGAATTCGCATTTTTTGGCTTTGA
>NW_028157700.1:40000-70000 GCF_964263955.1 Coregonus lavaretus
GTTGTCAATCAAATGTCACGGTTTCGGCCGAGGCTGCTCCTCCTCCTTGTTCGGGCAGGCTTCGGCGGTCGTCGTCCCCGGAGTACTAGCTGCCACCGTTGTATGTTTTCGATGTTTGTTTGGTTTTGTCTTTTTGGTACACCTGTTTCCGTTTTGTGCTTATTATGTGTCCTATAAGTTCTCGTTGTTTGAGTCTTGTGTTGCGTGTAATTGTTCACCCGTCAGAAGGTGCCGTGTTTGTTTCCTCCATTGTTTGGAGAGAGTTTTCCGCACTTGTGTGCGCGCTATTTTTGGTGCTAGTGTTTTTACGCAGTGTGTGCGTAATTTCTTTTTGACTCCGGCTCTTGTTGTGGCCCGTTTGTTTTTCGTGACTAAAGCCTGTTGGACGAAGCCTCTGTGTCCTGCGCCTGATTCCTGCACCACATCCACATTCCACACTGACATCAAATAGCCTACTTTGTGTGGGTTTTGAAATACTTTCAGAATATGGTCACATTTTGGATAATTGTATTTATTTTACACAACCGTTCAAAAGTTTCGGGGTCACTTAGAAATGTCCTTGTTTTTTCGAAAGAAAAGCAATGTTTTTGTCCATTGTAGCTGATTTTTTATGGAATACCTACATAGGCGTATTGAGGCCCATTATCAGAAACCATCAGTCCTTTGTTCCAATGGCATGTTGTGTTTGCTAATCCAAGTTTATAATTTTAAAAGGCTAATTGACCATTAGAAAACCCTTTTGCAATTATGTTAGCACAGCTGAAAACTGTTGTGCTGATTAAAGAAGCAATAAAACTGGCCTTCTTGAGACTGGTTGAATATCTCGAGCACCAGCAATTGTGGGTTCGATTACAGGCTCAAAATGGCCAGAAACAAATAACTTTCTTCTGAAACTCGTCAGTCTATTCTTGATCTGAGAAATGAAGGCTATTCCATGTGAGAAATTGCCAAGAAACTGAAGATCTTGTACAACGCTGTGTACTACTCCCTTCACAGAACAGCGCAAACTGGCTCTAACCAGAATAGAAAGAGGAGTGGGAGGCCCCGGTGCACAACTGAGCAAGAGGACAAATACATTGTCTATTTTGAGAAACAGACGCCTCACAGGTCCTCAACTGGCAGCTTCATTAAATAGTAAACGCAAAACACCAGTCTCAACGTCAACAGTGAAGAGGCGACTCCGGGATGCTGACCTTCTAGGCAGAGTTACAAAGAAAAAGCCATATCTCAGACTGGCCAATAAAAAGAAAAGATGAAGATGGGCAAAATAACACAGACTCAGGACAATAGAATGATTGGAAAAAAGTGTTATGGACAGACGAATCGAAGTGTTCGGATCACAAAGAAGAACATTTGTGAGAAGCAGACCAAATGAAAAGATGCTGGAGGAGTGCTTGATGCCATCTGTCAAGCATGGTGGAGGCAATGTGATGGTCTGGGGGTGCTTTGGTGGTGGTAAAGTGGGAGATTTGTACAGGATAAAAGGGAGCTTGAAGAAGGAAGACTATCACTCCATTTTGCAACGCCATGCCATAATCTGTGGACGGCGCTTGATTGGAGCCAATTTCCTCCTACAACAGGACAATGACCCAAAGCACAGCTCCAAACTATGTAATAACTATTTAGGGAAGAAGCAGTCAGCTGGTATTCTGTCTATAATGGAGTGGCCAGCACAGTCACTGGATCTTAACCCTATTGAGCTGTTGTGTGAGCAGCTTGACCTTATGGTACGTAAGAAGTGCCCATCAAGCCAATCCAACGTGTGGGAGGTGCTTCAGGAAGCATGGGGTAAAATCTCTTCAGATTACCTCAACAAATTGACAACTAGAATGCCAAAGGTCTGCAAGGCTGTAATTCCTGCAAATGGAGGATTCTTTGACGAAAGCAAAGTTTGAAGGACACAATTATTATTTATATTAAAAATCATTATTTCTAACCTTGTCATTGACTGCATTTTGCTATATTTCCTATTCAAACTCATTTCATGTACGTTTTCATGGAAAACAATACATTTCTAAAGTGACCCCAAACTTTTGAACGGTAGTGTATATGTAAATAATATTTATAAGTAAATATATTATACTTACAATTTAAATACTCTAAGATTTTTTGTTGTGTTGAGTGTTAATCGTTTTTTGAGAGTGAGTGTCTTTACACAATGGAAGACAAAATGTAACTCATTTCAGGACACTAAGCGTATGTCACACGCACTATTTCACTGGAGAGCCAGCCATTTAAACGTAAACGTTTTTTAAAAATCAAAATGCTTTTTTGGGCAGAAATGCCTTCTGGAACATGTGAACTTTCATGTGCCATAATAAAAAAACTTGTATGCCATCTGTAAATACAAATACAATTGGTAAATTACGAGCCTAGTTGGTTTAGCCATAGAAAAAGACAGGAAAATTCTGGCGTTTGATTGCAAATATGCAGATGGGGTCGAAAAGAGACACACACAGAAGGCTGTCGTATAAAACACCTGTCTCTGGATTACATCTTCAAACTAAGGCAACCAAGGCATCCATGACAGAGAGGGAGAAACGTTAATCCATGTATACGGGTAAGATAGTCTAGCTAGCTACATTTTCAGATATTACACGTTTCTAATTTTGTCAGAAAGTCGTTTTCATTTCAAGTTAAACCGTACTGTTAGCTAGCTAGCTAACGTTAGCTGGCTGGCTCGCTAGCTAACGTTACGTGTATGATCTGTGTAGTAATATTAGCTCAGAGCCATTTGCATTGCTAGTTATAGCGTAATGTTAGCTAGCTTGTTAACATTGAACCTGGTTGGTTAGCTACCTGCAGATTCATGCAGGGTATTAACGTTATGAGTTGGGATCATGGTTCATTGTTTAGCTAGCTAGCTAGCAACATGTCTAAACAAAAGACTCCACTATGCAAGTAACCACTTCAATAGAACGTTCATGACGTCACTGCGACTACTGTCGATAGACGTAGCTGGTAAATTTGCTCTGGCTATCTACTCCGATTTCAGAGCACTCGTCTGAGTGTGCCAGAGCGCAGAATAACTGATGAATTACGAATGTTCAACACCCGTTGAATATGGCCAGTGTCAGTAAACGTTGGCAAAAAAGCGTAATTAAATTGTTGCCAGCAGCACAGTTATAGTCACCAACGCTCTGGATAACATGAAAACAGCCTAACCAGCTCTGCTAGGGCGAGTAAAATGGTCAGAGTGAGCTGTTCCCTCATTTGTGTCTGGAAGTAGCTACCAACCTAGCCAACGTTAGCCAGTTAGCTTGGGTGCTTGACTGCTGTTAGGTCAGAACGCTCGGATCAACCCTACTCCTGTGTGAGTTCTGAACGCTCCGAGAGCAAAACGCTCTGAATTTACGAACGGACAATCTGACAACGCTTGAGTTTACGAATGCTCAGAGTGCACTCTGAGCACACTCTGGCACTCCAGATTGAATTTACGAACACACCCGTAGTATAAATCAGCCTTTAGTCTTGAAATCTTTGGTTGTTTAGAACAAGACCTCACATGTGAATCCTTAAAGAGCAGGCTAAAGCTTAAGAGGATGTGAACGTTGCTGAATGGGTGTGGACAAAGGAGAGCTCTCCATGAGGTATTCTAAATCAGGTGAACAAAAGCTTGAGATTTCAATCACACTTGAAGCAGCACACCAGTGTGTGTGTGTGTGTGTGTGTGTGTGTGTGTACACCTCTCGCTACCTCCACCCCCTCTCTCTGTCTCTCTCTCTCTCTCTCTCTCCCCTCCCCCCTCCCTCTCTCGCTACCTCCACCCCCTCTCTGTCTCTCTCCCTCTCTCTCCCCTCCCCCCTCCCTCTCTCGCTACCTCGACCTCCTCTCTGTCTCTCTCCCTCTCTGTCTCTCTCCCTCTCTCTCCCCTCCCCCCTCCCTCTCTCGCTACCTCCACCCCCTCTCTGTCTCTCTCTCTCCCCTCCCCCCTCCCTCTCTCGCTACCTCCACCCCCTCTCTCTGTCTCTCGCTCTCTCTCTCCCCTCCCCCCTCACTCTCTCGCTACCTCCACCCCCTCTCTCTGTCTCTCTCTCTCTCCCCTCCCCCCCTCCCTCTCTCGCTACCTCCACCCCCTCTCTCTGTCTCTCGCTCTCTCTCTCTCTCTCCCCTCCCTCTCTCGCTACCTCCACCCCCTCTCTGTCTCTCGCTCTCTCTCTCCCCTCCCTCTCTCGCTACTTCCACCCCCTCTCTCTGTCTTGTTAGCATACCCATCTGTCAGGTGTGCATTGCATGACTACTCAAGCTGATTACCCACCCCGTGGCAGGTGGTGTATGTATTGCCTGAGTTCCCTGTGGGTCCCAGTGGGATAGCGTTTTGTACAGGCACTTACTAGCTTGACTCACCATCCGATCTATCATAACACTGCAGTAACGAGCTTCAAACTAGCCTGCGTCCCAAATGGCACCCTATTCCCGATATAGTGCACTACTTTTGACTAGAGCCCTATGGGTCCTGGTCAAAAGTAGTGCACTACATAGGGAATAGGGTGTAATTTGGGATGCACTTGGGCCTCAGAGAGAGGTGACTGAATGGGCCACTTAACAGGGAAGCAACGTTTGGAGGGTTCTGAGAATAAAACATAAATGATGGAGAAGTTAAGACTTAAGGATGTGAGCAGCATAGGGAATTTGTGACTTTGTGACTTTATTCTCAGATGTCTCATTGTAATCAGTCTACACTTGCACCATTAGAACTGTGCAGTATATCTCAGGATGACATGTGACATGTCAGGTATGTGAAGAACACCCATCGCTGACAATGACTGACTGGAGTAATGAAAGCTAAACGATCAGAACGGCTGGCTAACGTGAACAATAGTACAAGCGTAGCGGGACACAGAGAGCAGTCACACCTGTCTTAATGACTTGACGTGACAGTCAGGTATTTCTAGAAACCTGTCGCTAATGCAATTTGAAGGCTACACTCACAGGATCTCGGCGACTTGACTACTGATTATCTCAGCAAGTCTGAACGGCAGGTTGCAATGCCCTCTCACTCCAACTGTCTTTGGAACTGGTCAAAACACTGGGCGAAAAGGGTCAATATCAGGTGATATCTTTATCTATATAAATCCGGATATCTGACATTTTATTAGATATAAGGAGTAGACATGCTCCAGATACGCATTTTCTTTAATTTCATATATGGAGCTATGATATTCTCCATAATAGGACAGTTTCTACATGCATCCAGTCCGGACATCAGAAATATCCCTGCTACCATATGAGTCCGGGGAGATATCTGGGGTGAGATCCCTTCAAGACACGGCCCTGACGCGCATGTACCCGCATACATTTTGCTGAATATTTTAACTCCGGGAAAGGGTATGCGCCAACATGCTGACATATCTAAGCCTCATACTTTACATGTCTGATCGAACATTTTCTAAAATCTGACTCATGATCAATGTCCAGCACCCAAATTATTTTACATGTTCGAGTGCCGAAATTCTTTGTGCTTCTTCATATGAAGGTGACATACAGTGCATTCCGAAAGTATTCAGACCCCTTGACATTTTCCACATTTAGCTACATCACAGCCTTGTTTTTTTATTTACGTTTTATTTGTATTTTACCCTCTTTTTCTCCCCAGTTTCATCATTTTCAATTACCATCTTGTCTCATCGCTGCAAATGCCCAACAGGCTCGAGTCATGCGTCCCCCGAAACATGACCCGCCAAACCGCGCTCCTTAACACCTGCCCACACCAATGTGTCGGAGGAAACACAATTCAACTGACGACCGAAGTCAGCCTGCAGGCGCCATGCCCGCCACAAGGAGTCGCTAGAGCGCGATGAGCCAAGTAAAGCCCCCCCCCAACCCAGACAACACTGGGCCAATTGTGCGCTTCCCGGGATTCCCGGTCACGGCCGATTGCGACACAGCCTGGGATCGAACACTGGTCTGTAGTGACACCTCAAGCATTGCGATGTAGTGCCTTAGACCGCTGCACCACTCGGGAGGCCTCTAAAGCATTATTCTAAAATGGATTTAAAATAAAAATACAAAATCCTCATCAATCTACACACAATACCCCATAAAAACAAAGTGAAAACTGTTTTTTTTTGCAAATGTATTAAAAATAAAAAACAGAAATACCTTATTTACATACGTATTCAGACCCTTTGCTATGAGACTCGAAATTTAACTCAAGTGCATCCTGTTTAAATTGATCATCCTTGAGATGTTTCTACAACTTGATTGGAGTCCAACTGTGGTAAATTCAATTGATTGGACATGATTTGGAAAGGCACACACCTATCTATATAAGGTCCCACAGTTGACAGTGCATGTCCGAGCAAAAACCAAGCCTTGAGGACGAAGAAATTGTTTGTAGAATTCTGAGACAGGATTGTGTCGAGGCACAGATCTGGGGAAGGGTACCACAAATGTTTGCAGCATTAATGGTCCCCAAGGACACAGTGGCCTCCATCATTTTTAAATGGAAGAAGTTTGGAACCACCAAGTCTCTTCCAAACTGAGCAATCGGAGGAGAAGAACTCTATGGTCACTCTGACAGAGCTCCAGAGTTCCTCTGTGGAGATGGGAGAACCTTCCAGAAGGACAACCATCTCTGCAGCACTCCACCAATATGGCCTTTATTGTAGAATGGCCAGACGGAACCCACTCTTCAGTAAAAGGCACATGACAGCCCACTTGGAGTTTGCCAAAAGGCACCCAAAGGACTCTCAGACTATGAGAAACAAGATCAAATCAATTTTTATTTGTCATATGCGCCGAATATGCGTGAAATGCTTACTTACAAAACCTTAACCAACAATGCTGTTTTAAGAAAATAAAAATTCCTAAATAAACTATTAAAAAATAAAACAGCACCAATAAAATAACAATAATGGGGCTATATACAGGGGGTACTGGTACCGAGTCAATGTGTAGGGGTACAGGTTAGTCGCTGTAATTGAAACCAAGATTGAACTCTATGGCCTGAATGCCAAGCGTCATGTCTGGAGGAAACCTAGCACCATCCCTACGGTGAAGCATGGTGGTGGCAGCATCATGCTTGGGGGATGTTTTTCAGAGGCAGGGACTGGGAGACTAGTCAGGATCAAGGGAAAGATGAACAGAGCAAAGTACAGAGAGATCCTGCTCCAGAGCGCTCAGGACCTCAGACTGGGGCCAAGGGTCACATTCAAATAGGACAACGACCCTAAGCACAAAGACAATGCAGGAGTGGCTTCGGGGACAAGTCTCAATGTCCTTGAGTGGCCCAGCCAGAGCCCGGACTTGAACCCGATCTCTGGAGAGACCTGAAAATAGCTATGCAGCGACGTTCCCAATCCAATCTGACAGAGCTTGAGATTATCTGCAGAGAAGAATGGGAGAAACTCCCCAAATACAGGTCTGCCAAGTTTGTAGCGTCATACCCAAGAAGACTCAAGGCTGTAATCGCTGTCAAAGGTGCTTCAACAAAGTACTGAGTAAAGTGTCTGAATCCTTACAGTATGTAAGTGTGATTTTTCCGTTTTTTATTTTTAACAAAGTTGCAAACATTTCTAAAACACTGTTTTTGCTTTGTCATTAAGGGATATTGTGTGTAGATTGATGAGGGGAAAATACGATTTAATCCATTTTAGAAAAAGGCTTTAATTTAACAAAAAGTGGAAAAAGTCAAGGGGTCTGAATACTTTCCGAAACCATTGTAGATAGTAATATCTAATCCAGAACAGGAAATACATACGTACATAAATACATAACATACATTACATACATACAAACATACATAAATACATACATTACATACATACATTCAATACATACATACATACATTACATACATACATACATACATACATACATACATACATACATACATACATACATACATACATACATACATACATACATACATACATACATACATACATACATACATACATACATACATACATACATACATACATACATACATACATACATACATACATACATACATACATACATACATACATACATACATACATACATACATACATACATACATACATACATACATACATACATACATACATACATACATACATACATACATACATACATACATACATACATACATACATACATACATACATACATACATACATACATACATACATACATACATACATACATACATACATACATACATACATACATACATACATACATACATACATACATACATACATACATACATTACATACATACATACATTACATACATACATACATACATACATACATACATACATACATACATACATACATACATACATACATACATACATACATACATACATACATACATACATACATACATACATACATACATACATACATACATACATACATACATACATACATACATACATACATACATACATACATACATACATACATACATACATACATACATACATACATACATACATACATACATACATACATACATACATACATACATACATACATACATACATACATACATACATACATACATACATACATACATACATACATACATACATACATACATACATACATACATACATACATACATACATACATACATACATACATACATACATACATACATACATACATACATACATACATACATACATACATACATACATACATACATTAAAATGATGAAGGATTAACACACCAACAAAAAGGGAAGGGGCATCATTTATTTGCTGCATCATTTGTTGCATCTTGGGTTTTCATTTTGATGTGCTCATTTCTGTGACAGCACAGAGGCTAGCTACATGCCTCATTCATGGTTTAGCACAACCATCATCTCTCACAATACGGAAGGTTCTGGACCTGTACAATTTGCTTCTAAAAGGACACTATTAAATGTATCTGAAGCTGAAGGTGACATAGTTGCTTATTCCACCTGGGATGCGTCCCAAATGTGTACCCTACTTCCCCACTTCCCCATGGTCCAAACAATGTCACGCACCATGTAGGGAATAGGGTGCATTTGGGACCTACATGGGATGCATCGAGGAACCTTTATGGTATTGTTGTCACATCTGACCTTTTGTGACCTCTAACTCATGGCCTATTCCACTGTTGCGTTAAAAGAAGCCTTCGGAGAAAGCCTTTGAGGTGTCCCCTTATCTGGCCACTTCTTTTTACTTGCTTTGTTTCACGTGTTTTCTGTGATCTCATTGTTACCACCTAATTCCCTTTTTTTTTAAACACAAACATGCAATAAGCAAACGAAGTGCTAATGTAGCAGATGGGGAATCTCACTCCTCAGCCTGAAGTGTCCCCACTTGTGCTTGGTAAGACGTTTCAGGAGGGAGGTTAAGTGTGTTTGCGAGGCAGAGTGAGTTCAAGCCTCGCTATGAGCTGAATGATGGAAATTCTTTACACTAACTTCCACCCCTCATGTACAGTTGAAGTCGGAAGTTTACATACACTCAGGTTGGATTCATTAAAACTAGTTTTTCAACCACTCCACACATTTCTTGTCAACAAACTATAGTTTTGGCAAGCCGGTTAGGACATTACGTTGTTCATGACACAAGTAATTTTTTCAACATTAGTTTACAGACAGATTATTTCACTTTCCAGTGGGTCAGAAGTGTACATACACTAAGTTGACTGTGCCTTTAAACAGCTTGGAAAATTCCAGAAAATTATATCATGGCTTTAGAAGCTTCTGATAGGCTAATTGACATCATATTATTCAATTGGAGGTGTACCTGTGGATGTATTTCAAGGCCTACCTTCAAACTCAGTGCCTCTTTGCTTGACATCATGGGAAAATCAAAAGAAATCAACCAAGACCTCAGAAAAAAAATGGTAGACCTCCACAAGTCTGGTTCATCCTTGGGAGCAATTTCCAAACGCCTGAAGTTACCACGTTCATCTGTACAAACAATAGTACGCAAGTATAAACACCATGGGACCATGCAGCCGTCATACCCCTCAGGAAGGAGACGCATTCTGTCTCCTAGAGATGAACGTACTTTGGTGCGAAAAGTGCAAATAAATCCCAGAAAAACAGCAAAGGACCTTGTGAAGATGCTGGAGGAAAAAGGTACAAAGTATCTATATCCACAGTAAAACAAGTCCTATAACGACATAAGGCCGCTCAGCAAGGAAGAAGCCACTACTCCAAAACCGCCATAAAAAAGCCAGACTACGGTTTACAACTGCACATGGGGACGAAGATCGTACTTTTTGGAGAAATGTCCTCTGGTCTGATGAAATAAAAACAGAACTGTTTGGTCATAATGACCATCGTTATGTTTGGAGGAAAAAGGGGGTGGCTTGTAAGCCGAAGAACACCATCCCAACCGTGAAGCACGGGGGTGGCAGCATCATGCTGTGGGGGTGCATTGCTGCAGGAGGGACTGGTGCACTTCACAAAATAGATGGCATCATGAGAAAGGAAAATTATGTGGATATATTGAAATAACATCTCAAGACATCAGTCAGGAAGTTAAAGCTTGGTCGCAAATGGGTCTTCCAAATGGACAATGACCACAAGCATACTTCCAAAGTTGTGGCAAAATGGCTTAAGGACAACAAAGTCAAGGTATTGGAGTGGCCATCACAAAGCCCTGACCTCAATCCTATAGAACATTTGTGGGCAGAACTGAAAAAGCGTGTGCGAGCAAGGAGGCCTACAAACCTGACTCAGTTACACCAGCTCTGTCAGGAGGAATGGGCCAAAATTTTACCCAACTTATTGTGGGAAGCTTGTGGAAGGCTACCCAACACTTTTGACTCAAGTTAAACAATTTAAAGGCAATGCTACCAAATACTAATTGAGTGTATGTAAACTTCTGACCCACTGGGAATGTGATGAAAGAAATAAAAGCTGAAATAAATCATTCTCTCTACTATTATTCTGACATTTCACATTCTTAAAATAAAGTGGTGATCCTAACTGACCTAAGACAGGGAATTTTTACTAGGATTAAATGTCAGGAATTGTGAAAACTGAGTTTAAATGTATTTGGCTAAGGTGTATGTAAACTTCCGACTTCAACTGTATATTCATCCTTTCTCTTTATTTTCATCCTATTGGTCAGGACACTGAACAAATCGACAAGGTCAGAGGTCATAGGGTTTACGTTAGGGTTTACGTTAGGGTAATTAAAGAACAGACTAATCTGATGTGCACTGGCACAGGCAAAACTTTTATATTAAAAATGGTTAGACTTATATAAAAATACTTCAATTACTAAAAAGGATTTAAAATAAAACTAGGGTTGGGAACCAGGGATTCAAGACTGGGAATTAGAGACCAGGGGCCAAGGTCAAACCGATGAGCAGAATTTGGGGTGAGGATAGGGGATGGGGATTAAGGTTAGAATAAGGGCTGGGAGTAAAATGTTGGAATTAGGGGCTAGTTGTTAAAGGTAAGGATAAGGACTGGGGGTTAAGGCCTGTGGGGTTAGGGTTAAGATTAAGGTAAGGGTTAGGTTAAGGTAAGGGTGAGGTTAAGGTAAGGGTGAGGTTAAGGTAAGGGTTAGGTTAAGGTAAGGGTTAGGTTAAGGTAAGGGTGCTAGGAACCAGGGGTTTAGGTTAGGGATCAAGGAAAGAAAAATAGGGGAAAAGCGGAAGGCCAAAAGGGAGAACCACCCAACAAATAAACAAATAAAAAATAAATAAGGAAAATCATAAGTGCTATCAAACAGGACAAATCAACAATAGACAAAATCAACATAACACACTAAATGTAAAGGTAAGTGCTTTCAACTCAAAATAAGTGCTGTAAACAAACAATAAATAAGATAAAACCACGCCACACTAAGGAATAAACAAAAAGTGCTTAAAAAACAAGTGAACATTTCTCATGAGCGGTTCTCCCACTTCCCCCCCACCACCCCTCCTTCCCCCTAAAAGAAGATGACCCATGTCACTTCACCGGAGAGGACACCTCCCATCAGGTAAGTAAACCAAGATAAGTTTAATACTTTTCATTCAGACCCTTAGGATCTATCGTTTGGAGGCGCCCAATCCAAGTTCTTTCCATCCCCCTTCGTTGTGTTCTGGACCAGCTCCCATTTGTCTCTATACCAAAAATACTCAAATGTCAAATGTCCACTGCATGCAAGCCGAAATGCAAATACAATACAGTACTCTTGTTACCTTTAGCCATATGGTATAGATGTTGTTTGAGTCTGACCTGTAGTGCATTCTTTGTTTCTCCTATGTAAATCTTTTGGCACAATTTGCATTTAATTCCATAAATCAAGTTTAACAGTGGACAATTCAATCCTCTGTCTTACGAGGAACCCCAGACCCGAGAAGGCATTAACAATGTATTAGGGCCTCCCCAAATATGTATCCAACTTATTAGATGCATCTTTTGTCTGGAAGGTAGAGTGGACTAACCTGTCCCTGAGGAGGTCTAAAAAAAAAATTCTGAGTTCTTGGTTGATTTCTTTCAGGAGGACGCAGAGCAGGGCGAACCGGATGACAACGGTGGAAATCCCGCAACAGGGAGGGATCGACGATATCCCTCACTGGGACCCAGAACCGTTCCTCCGGACCGTACCCCTCCCACTCCACGAGGTACTGAAGGCCCCCCACCCAACGCCTCGAATCCAGGATGGAATGAACAGAGTACGCCAGGGCCCCCTCGATGTCCAGAGGAGGCGG
Organism: Coregonus lavaretus; assembly: GCF_964263955.1. Lineage (NCBI taxonomy): Eukaryota > Metazoa > Chordata > Actinopteri > Salmoniformes > Salmonidae > Coregonus > Coregonus lavaretus. Next base: position 52,633 of record NW_028157700.1, read on the forward strand.
AGGGACCTCCCGCACCTCAGACTCCTGGAGCAGACCAGCCACCACCGGCCTGAGGAGAAGTAATAACCTATAGGTAACCTCGTCGATTCTCCTCAGGACTTTGAACGGCCCACAAACCGCGGGCTCAGAGGGGCAGAATCCGGGTCGAGAGCCAGACCCGATCACCCAGTACGAAGAATGGGGACTCACTGCGGTGGCGGTCAGCGTTGGCCTTCTGACGACGCACGGCGCGTTGGAGGTGGACGTGGGCAGCGTCCCACGTCTCCTCCACGTGCCAAAACCAGTCATCAACCGCAGGAGCCTCAGTCTGGCTCTGGTGCAACGGTGCCAGAACCAGTTGGTAACCTAAAACACATTGGAATGGCGTTAGGTTAGTGGAGGAGTGACGGAGAGAGTTCTGGGCATATTCGGCCCATGGCAAGAACACCGACCACTCCCCCGGCCGGTCCTGGCAGTAGGACCGCAGGAACCTACCCACATCCTGATTCACCTGTTCCACCTGCCCATTTGACTCGGGGTGGAAACCAGAGGTCAGGCTGACCGAGACCCCCAGACGTTCCGTGAACACCTTTCAGACCGTGTATGTGAACTGGGGACCCCGGTCAGACACTATGTCCTCATGGTACCCCGTAGTGCCGGAAGACGTGTGTAAACAGGGCCTCCACAGTCTGCAGGGCCGTGGGTAGACCGGGCAGAGGAAGGAGGCGGCAGGCCTTGGAAAAGCGGTCCACAACGACCAGGATGGTGGTGTTACCTTGGGAGAGGGGAAGATCAGTTAGGAAATCAACACTCAGGTGAGACCATGGTCGTTGTGGAACTGGTAAAGGTTGTAACTTACCCACTAGGAGGTGCCTAGGTGCCTTACTCTGGGCGCACACCGAGCAGGAGGAGACATACACCCTCACGTCCTTAGCCAAGGTAGGCCACCAGTACTTTCCGGTCAGGCAGCGCACTGTACGACCGATACCTGGGTGACCAGAGGAGGGTGACGTGTGTGCCCAGTAGATCAGCCGATCACGGATAAGAGCAGGCACGTACTGCTGCCCAGCTGGATACTGAGGTGGAGATGGCTCTGTGCGTAACACCTGCTCTATATCCGCGTCCAATGCCCATACTACCGGTGCCACAATGCAGGAGGCCGGGAGTATGGGATTCTTGTCTCTGGGCCTCTCCTCTGTGTCATACAGCCGTGACAATACGTCTACCTTCACATTCTTCTTAGCCGGGATGTATGATAGTGTGAAATCAAATCGGTTGAAGAATAGGGCCCACTTCGCCTGGCGAGGATTCAGCCACCTCGCTGCCTGGATGTACTCCAGGTTACGGTGGTCCGTCCAGATGTTGAAAGGGTGTTTCGCCCCTTCGAGCCAGTGCCTCCACATGGTCAGGGCTCGGACAACAGCCAGCAGCTCCCGATCACCAACGTCGAAGTTCTGCTCCACCGGGTTTAGCTTCTTAGAGAAGAAGGCACAGGGGCGGAGCTCGGGTGGCGTGGCCTGAGCGTTGAGACAGGACAGCGCCTATCCCTACCTCGGACGCATCCACCTCCACTACGAACGTTAGTGATGGATCGGTGTGGGCCAGTACCGGGGGCTGAGGGGAACGGACCCCTCAGGTTACTGTAGGCCCTGTCAGCTTCAGCAGACCAGCGGAGCCGGGACGGACCACCCTTCAACAGAGATGTAATGGGAGCTGCGACCTTGCCAAAGCCCCGGATAAACCTCTGATAGTAGTTGGCGAAGCCAATAAACCGCTGCACCTCCTTAACCGTGGTTGGAGTCGGCAAATTACGCACGGCTGAAATGCGATCTCCCTTACCACACCTGAGCTGGTAATGCTGTATCCGAGGAAGGAGACGGACTGCTGGAAAAACAAACACTTCTCTGCCTCGACATAAAGGTCATTTTCAAACAGTCGGGCCAGCACTTTGCGAACCAGAGACACATGCTCGGCGTGCGTAGTGGAATACACCAGAATATCATCGATGTAGACCACCACACCGCGACCAAGCATGTCCCGAAACACCTCGTTCACAAAGGACTGGAAGACGGATGGAGCATTCATCAAACCGTAGGGCATCACCAGGTATTCATAATGCCCTGTGGTTGTGCTGAATGCTGTCTTCCACTCATCCCCCTCTCAGACACGCACCAGGTTGTACGCACTCCGGAGATCTAGCTTAGTGAAGAAGCGCGCCACATGCATTGACTCGATCACTGAAGGAATGAGGGGGAGAGGATAACTAAATCGTATCGTCTCCTTGTTCAGTGATTAATAATCAATGCAAGGGCGCAGACCGCCGTCTGTCTTCTTCACAAAAAAGAAACTTGAGGAGGCGGGTGAAGTGGAGGGACGTATAAACCCCTGGTGCAGGGACTCGGTGACGTATGTCTCCATAGCATCAGTTTCAACCTGTGACAGGGGATACACTATGCAGTACTCCTGAGTGGGGCAGTGCTAACTGTGCCACTAGAGATCCTGGTTCGAATCCAGGCTCTGTCGCAGCAGGCCGCGACCGGGACACTCATGGGCGGCGCACAATTGGCCCAGCGTCGTCCAGGGTAGGGGAGGGAATGGCCGGCAGGGATGTAGCTCAGTTGATAGAGCATGGCGTTTGCAATGCCAGGGTTGTGGGTTCGATTCCCACGGGGGGGCAGTATAAAAAAAATATGTATTCACTAACTGTAAGTCGCTCTGGATAAGAGCGTCTGCTAAATGTAAAAAATGTAAAATACACATGACTCCTGGGAGGCACAGCGTCCACCCGGAGGTTTATCGTGCAATCCCCTGCCCGATGAGGTGGTAACTTGGTTGCCTGCATTTTGGAAAACGCGTGCGCCAAATCGAGGTATTCGGGGGGAATGCGCACGGTGGAGGTACTGTCTGGACTTTCCACCGTGGTTGCACCAACGGAAACACAGAGACACCTACCCTGACACTCTCGCGACCACCCCGTGAGAACCCTCTGCGGCCATGAGAATATGGGGTTGTGGAGTGCTAACCAAGGAATACCTAGTACCACAACGAAAGCAGGAGAGTCAATTATAAAAAACGTGACTTGCTCGCAATGAGTCTCGTGGGTAACCATGGTGATTGGTGCGGTAACTTCCCTAACAAACCTGGACCCTAATGGTCGACTGTCAAGTGCTCTGATGGGGAGTGGAATGGATAGGGGAACCAATGAAATGCCTAGACTGTGTGAGAATGACCTGTCCATAAAGTTCCCAGCTGCGCCTGAATTGACTAGCGCCTTACACTGGGGAACTACAATGTAATCAGCAAAGTGGATGGGTAGGGTACAGTGCGCAGCAGAGGGCTCTGAACAAGTGTGGGTGTTCGATACCTGGGGTGATGCGAGAGTGCCCTGCCTGCCGCCTCCAGACCCAAAAGAACGCTGACGACAGCGTGCGGTGTAATGTCCCTTCGTGCCACCAGAGCGACACTGGCACTGTCGTCCTCCGCTCTCTCTTGGATCGCGTCTCCACCCAGCTCCATCAGCTCGTGATCAGAGTCGGCCGGGGTTGGAACGGGCAGAGCCCCTCCAGGACGTCCTCTGGCCGCCAGCAGGGAGTCCAAACTGATGGCCATGTCCACTGATGCTGTCTAGTCAGCTTTCTAAACTTGTAGTAATCATGGCCAAATACCGACCGGGCTTGCAGGGAATGTGCCCAGGTACACTGACCTCCATGGGGCCACCATATATTTTGTAAGTCTTGGCAAAATATGTAGAATTGCAAGAAATTTGCTTTAGAACTGTAAAAATGTCTCTCCAAACCAACAAAATGGGTAAAATTGCAGGAAATTAGCTGTAAAACTGCAATTGTTTTCTCTGTGCCCCATGGCAAAATGAGTAGAATTGCATGAAATATGTTATATAATTGCTAAACTTCTCTCCAACTCATGGCAAAATGTGTCATGTTTAAAATTGCAAAAACTTTGCATTTAAAACTGCAACATTTGCTTAAAGCCCCATGGCAAAATGTGTAGAATTGCAGGAAACGTACTTTAACATTTCAAATGTTCTCTCCACCATCAACAAGGGGGCCACTGAAATGTTTTGCTCTCTTAGGGACCCCAAAAGGCCGGCCCTGACTGCAGTGACTGATTGTTGTTTATGTTTGTTTGGGGTTTTGTATGTGTGTGATAGAGGGTATGTGTGTGTGTGATAGAGTGTGTGTGTGTGTGTGTGTGTGTGTGTGTGTGTGTGTGTGTGTGTGTGTGTGTGTGTGTGTGTGTGTGTGTGTGTGTGTGTGTGTGTGTGTGTGTGTGTGTGTGTGTGTGTGTGAATATATGCCGCACATATCAATGTCACTCTTGACACTGATAGAAATAGGCACCTTTCTGTGCCTGCACAGCTGTCTTCTCTCTAGTTACACACACACACACACACATACACACACACACACACACACACACACACACACACACACACACACACACACACACACATACACACACACACGCACACAAGCTTACAGTGGAACCAATTAAGAAAGAGGAATCCATTTTGTAAATATATAGGCCTATTTTCCTCTGGGGTTTTAAGATGGAGGCATGTATTAATTCCCTCCTCCATATACTTCTTGATTGAGTTGAATTGGATTACTACAAGACTTCAAAAAAGCCTAGCTTGTTTCCATATCTTACTTGGAGATGTCAATTAGGTATTTTACTGATAAATATTTTTATTGCTTTTCTCAAGACATCATTTTCCTGTGTTGATGTTTGTGTGTTATTTTTATCAATAAAAATAAATTAACAAAAAAAGCTCAAAATTAAATAAAATATAAAGCCAAAACAACCTTTAAAAATAAATATATTCCTATATGTTCCTATTGCTTAAAATTGCTGTGCTAAAACAACATGGTCACATATTGTTTCTAAAGTGTGCGTCCCAAATGGCCCTTTATTCATCCTGGTAAAAATGAAAAAACAAAACCTTAAGAACACCTTCCCAAAACAATTAGGGAGCAGAGAATCAACAGGAAGTTAATGGCGGGTGATGAAAGGTTCTGATTGGATCGCTCTGTGTGTGTGTGTGTGTGTGTGTGTGTGTCAATACAATCCATCCCTGGGCAGATGGACGGTGGTGTGGAGTACGTGGGGTGATGAAAGGTTCTGATTGGATCGCTCTGTGTGTGTGTGTGTGTGTGTGTCAATACAAGTGAAATACTGTACATGCTCAATGTATTGACTGTGGATAGAGAACTGCTTATGCCACAGTAAGGCCCCGTACACATAGCAGAAAAAAATAAGGAAGTAATTTCATTGGTTCTAGAAAGGCTTTATCATCGGGTGTGTCTGCGCGGGGTTGCAAATCATTGGTGAGGTTTCTTTAGCGATGAGAAGAGTGTGCAAAGCTGTCATCAAGGCAAAGGGTGGCTATTTGAAGAATCTCAAATATAAAATATATTTTGTTTAACACTTTTTGGGGTTACTACATGATTACATATGTGATATTTCATAGTTTTGATGTCTTCACTATTATTCTACATTTTACATTTGAGTCATTTTATCAGACGCTCTTATCCAGAGCGCATACATTTTTCATTTTCATTTTCATGTAAAAATAAAGAAAAACCCTTGAATGAGTGTGAATGAATGTGTCCACACTTTTGACTGGTATAGTGTATATATACTGTGTGTGTGATGGGATGTATAGACATTATGGACATTATGTTGATAGAATATATAGTATATCTGTAGAATACGTAGGATCGAATAGTATATGTACAGAAATAGTTGAATAGGATGGACTTGACTAGAATACAGTATATAAATATGAAATGGGTGAAACAGTATGTAAACACTATTAAAGTGACCAGTGTTCTATTATTAAAGTGACTAGTGTTCCATTATTAAAGTGGCCAGTGATTCCATGTCTATGTACATAGGGCAGCAGCCTCTAAGGTGCAGGGTTGAGTAACCGGGTGGTAGCCGGCTAGTTACAGTGACTACGTTCAGGGCAAGGTACTGGGTTGATTTCATTTTATTTTATTAGGACCTCTTTTAGTCCTCATTTGGACTAATCTTCCAAGAGTCCTTAAACAATAAAATACAATTTATAATGTTAATTAAAATGCATTCCAGGTGACTACCTCATGAAGCTGGTTGAGAGAATGCCAAGAGTGTGCAAAACTGTCATCAAGGCAAAGGGTGGCTACTTTGAAGAATCTCAAATATAAAATATATTTTGATTTGTTTAACACTTGTTTGGTTACTACATGATTCCATATGTGTTATTTAATAGTTGTGATGTCTTCACTATTATTCTACAATGTACCGTTGAAAAACCATTGAATGAGTAGGTGTGTCCAAACCTTTGACTGGTACTGTATATATATATATGTATACAGTGGCTTGCGAAATTATTATTATTTTTATTGTAATTTTTTTTAGTCATTTAGCAGACGCTCTTATCCAGAGCGACTTACAGTTAGTGAATACATATTTTTTTTATACTGGCCCCCCGTGGGAATCGAACCCACAACCCTGGCGTTGCAAACATCAACTGAGTTACATCCCTGCCGGCCATTCCCTCCCCTACCCTGGACGACGCTGGGCCAATTGTGCGCCGCCCATGAGTCTCCCGGTCGCAGCCGGCTGCGACAGAGCCTGGATTCGAACCAGGATCTAGTGGCACAGTGATGCAGTGCCTTAGACCACTGCGCCACTCAGGATACCAATTATTCACCCCCCTTGGCATTTTTCCTATTTTGTTGCCTTACAACCTGGAATTAAAATTGATTTTTGGGAGGTTTGTATCATTTCATTTACACAACACGCCTACCACTTTGAAGACGCAAAACATTTTTTATTGTGAAACAAACAAGAAATAAGACAAAATAACAGAAAACTTGAGCGTGCATAAATATTCACCCACCCAAAGTCAATACTTTGTAGAGCTACCTTTTGCAGCAATTACAGCTGCAAGTCTCTTGGGGTATGTCTCTATAAGCTTGGCACGTCTAGCCACTGGGATTTTTGCCCATTCTTCAAGGCAAAACTGCTCCAGCTCCTTCAAGTTGGATGGGTTCTGCTGGTGTACAGCAATCTTTAAGTCATACCACAGATTCTCAATTGGATTGAGGTCTGGGCTTTGACTAGGCCATTTCAATACTTTAAATGTTTCCCCTTAAACCACTCGAGTGCTACTTTAGCAGTATGCTTAGGGTCATTGTCCTGCTGGAAGGTGAACCTCCATCCCAGTCTCAATTCTCTGCAAGAATTTCCCTGTATTTAGCGCCATCCATCATTCCTTCAATTCTGCCTATGAAAAACATCCCCACAACGTGATGCTGCCGCCACCATGCTTCACTGTGGGGATGGTGTTCTCGGGGTGATGAGAGGTGTTGGCTTTGTGCCAGACATAGCGTTTTCCTTGATGGCCAAAAAGCTCAATTTTAGTCTCATTTGACCAGAGTACCTTCTTCCATATGTTTGGTGAGTCTCCCGCCTGTGTTTGCTTATTTTTTTCTTTAAGCAATGGCTATTTTCTGGCCACTCTTCCGTAAACCATGCTCTGTGGAGTGTAGGCTTAAATTGGTCCTATGGACAGATACTCCAATCTCCTCTGTGGAGCTTTGCAGCTCCTTCAGGGTTATCTTTGGTCTCTTTCTTGCCTCTCTGATTAATGCCCTCCTTGCCTGGTCCGTGAGTTTTGGTGGGCGGCCCTATCTTCAAAGTTCAAAGTTTCAGATATTTTTTTATAACCCAACCCTGATCTGTACTTCTCCACAACTTTCTCCCTGACCTGTTTGGAGAGCTCCTTGGTCTTCATGGGGCCGCTTGCTTGGTGGTGCCCCTTGCTTAGAGGTGTTTGGGCCTTTCAGAACAGGTGTATATATACTGAGATCATGTGACAGATCATGTGACACTTAGATTGCACACAGGTGGACTTTATTTAACTAATTATGTGACTTCTGAAGGTAATTGGTTGCACCAGATCTTATTTAGGGCCTCCATAGCAAAGGGGGTGAATACATATGCGCGTACCACTTTTCCGTTGTTTATTTTTTAGAATTAATTTGAAACAAGTCATTTCTTTCATTTCACTTCACCAATTTGGACTATTTTGTGTATGTCCATTACACGAAATCCAAACAAAAATCAATTTAAATCACAGGTTGTAATGCAACAAAATAGGAAAAACGCCAAGGGGGATTAATACTTTTGCAAGGCTCTGTAACACACTGTTACAAACAACAAACATAATACACTGACATATTGACCAGATAAATACTCTGACAGTCTGAAATATGAAAAGATAGATTGATTCCTTCATCTACCATAGTCCTGCCGAACCTTCCAATTTATTATATTTAAATGGTTCTAAAGTATTGTTTGAATTTTTGTATTGAAAGGTTTCTGGTTTGCTCAGATAAATTATTCAATTTCTTTATTGCTCTGAATCTAAATGTTATTTTGCCTATTTCTCTTTACTCTCTGGATAACACATAGATGTTGGACAATCTATTCCTAGTATTTACTGAATGTCTGTCTCTTACGAACTGAATACTGTTGTGAATGGAGTTTGGCCGTTTTAAATGGTGGACAATGGTGGAAATATTATAAGCATGTTTTTTTCAATTATCTTGTTGATTGATGACCATGCAAGAGCATTGCGCATGACTACAACAGAATAATCACATTTCCACCTTAAAACAACCCCTTGCTGCTTTGTTCTGTGCAATCTGCAGCCTCCAAATTTCACTTGCTGATGCATTTCCCCAGACCACAGAACAGTAGTTCACCTGACACCCAATTAATGCTTGGGTTGTTTGCTTAAGAATGATACAGCCTGACAGGATGCTCTCAATGGTGCATCTGTAAAAGTTTGTGAGGGTTTTAGGTGCCAAGCCTAATTTCTTCATCCTCCTGAGGTTGAAGAGGTGCTGTTGCGCCTTCTTCACCACACTGTCTGTGTGGGATGGACCATTTCAGATTGTCAGGTGATTTGTACGCCGAGGAACTTGAAGCTTTTCACCTTCTCCACTGCGGCCCCATCGATGTGGATAGGGGGCGTGCTCCCTCTGCTGCCTCCTGAGGTCGGATGTCCACGATCAGCAGTGGTTACTCTTCCTGGGGTCCAAACAGGAAACAGCACAACAAATAAAATAAAAATACATAATATACATAAATATACACAGCACTACATTTACATTACAATTTAGCCGTTCAGGATACACTCTGATCCAGAGGGTCACACAGCTAGTGCATTCATCTTAAGATAGCCAGGCGAGACAACCACATATCACAGTCGTATCCCAACCACGTATTACATACTGCATTGCAAAAAATACAATACAAAATGCATAAACATTTCTGTGTGAATCTTCACAGTCCCCGTCATGCCATAAGGTGTTCTTTTATCTGTTTTTTTTTAAATCTGGTTTTATTGCTAGCTTGAGTTACCAGGGGTGGCAGAGAGTTCCATGTAGTCATGGATCTATTTAAAACGGTGCATTTCCCAGCCTCTGTTCTGGGCCTGGGGACTGTGAAGAGTCCTCTGGTTGCATGTCTTGTGTGGTACCGATGAGTGTCTGAACCGTATGCCAACTGCTTGAACAGACAGTTCTGTACCTTCAACACATCAACACCTCGCACAAAGACTAACGGCGATGCCGTCAGTCTCTCCTCAACTTCGAGCCAGGAGAGATTGGCATGCATTTCATTGACAGTCGCCCTCCGTGTAATACATGTTGCTCTTTGTTGCATTTTGCCTATGTCCTTCATTACCGCACCTGACCGCTGGGCAGTAGTCCAGGTGCGCCAAAACTAGGGCCTGTAGGACCTGTCTGGTTGACTGAGATTTCAAGAAAGCAGAGCAATACCTTATCATGGACAAGACCTCTTCCCATTTTAGTAACCGTTGAGTCTATATAATAATAAAAATAATAATAATAATAATAATTAATCATTTAGCAGACGCTCTTATCCAGAGCGACTTACAGGAGCAATCAGGGTTGAGTGCCTTGCTCAAGGGCACATCATATGTTTTGATAATAGCTTGCTATTGTCTATTGACCAAGTTCAGTCTCCTCAACTTGGTCAATAGACATATTATTCAATAATAGACCCAGATGAGGTTTAGGGTTGAGCGAGTGATTTGTCCGAAAAAAGGATGCTTTTAGTTTTTTTTAGATATTTAGCACCAGCCTATTGCTAGTTACCCATTCTTAAACTGACTGGAGATTCATCTTAATGGTGTCAGTTATTAATTGTTTTCTGTTTCAGCCGACGTGTATACTGTTGAGTCATCAGAGTACATGGACACACAGGCTTTATTCAAGGTCAGTGGAAGGTCATTAGTAAAAACAGAAAACAACAACGGCCATAGCCTGCTGCCCTGCGGTACACCACACTCAAACCGAATTTGCATTAGAGAAACTTCCATTAAGGAAAACTCTCTGTGTTCTATTAGATAGGTAACTGTCCATCCATGATAAGGCAGAAGATGTTAATCCATAACACCTAAGTTTGATCAATGATACCAAAGGCTGCACTGAAGTTTAACAGAACAGCTGTGTGTGTGTTACATAAGGGCAGTGAGGGGGCTGAGGTCCTTTGAGGGCCTAAAGCTCTATTACCCAGAAGCCCTTGAGGCAACGGTGATGAGGGGTTGGCTGAAGGAGGATGAGTCATTCACTGCTTCCCTAATGGCACCCTATCTTTTTGTACACTACTTTTGATCAGGGCACAAATGGATCTGGTCAAAAGTAGTGCACTATATAGGGAATAGGGTGCCATTAGGGACGCATCCATTGATGGAGAGGAGAAGCTAAATGACTGTTGCAGGAGGATCAGCTGCCGCTCAAACAGTCTCTCTCTCCCTCTCTCCATCTCTCCCTCTCTCCCTCTCTCCCTCTCTCCCTCTCTCCCTCTCTCCCTCTCTCCCTCTCTCCCTCTCTCCCTCTCTCCCTCTCTCTCTCTCTCTCTCCCTCTCTCCCTCTCTCCCTCTCTCCCTCTCTCTCTCTCTCTCTCTCTCTGTCTCTCCCTCTCTCCCTCTCTCCCTCTCTCCCTCTCTCCCTCTCTCCCTCTCTCCCTCTCTCCCTCTCTCCCTCTCTCCCTCTCTCTCTCTCTGTCTCTCCCTCTCTCCCTCTCTCCCTCTCTCCCTCTCTCCCTCTCTCCCTCCTTCCCTCCCTCCCTGTCTATTCCCTGCCCTTCTTTCGGAATAATCATGTAATAAACAGGGGCCAAATAGGTGAAAGGGTGTTGGAGAAGGGAACAATATTCCAATTCCACTCAAATGATAGGGTACATATTCCCTGGCATTCTGTAAGCATATATTCCTGCATGCAAGCAGCATAATGCACATTTGAACATAAGAAGATCATTCTACAGTATGCCCACGCGAAGATACTGAGGAAAAATGCAACACATTTTCATTCATGGTAAATTTGATGAGAGACGCAAGAAGAAGAAAAAGAAGATGAAGAAGAAGAAGAAGAAGAAGAAGATGAAGAAGAAGAAGAAGAAGAAGATGAAGAAGAAGATGAAGAAGAAGAAGAAGATGAAAATGAAGATGAAGAGGAAGAAGAAGATGAAGAAGAAGAAGAAGAAGAAGAAGAAGAAGAAGAAGAAGAAGAAGAAGACGACGATATGAAATAGGTACTGTGAAAAAGTCTGCCAATTTACAGTAATTCATATCAAATCATATCAAAATCACATTTTATTTGTCACATGCTTAGTAAACAACAGGGGTAGACTAACAGTAAAATACTTACTTACGGGTCAATGTTCAGGGGTACCAGGTAATAACATGGCTATATACAGGGAGTACCAGTACTGAGTCAATGTTCAGGGATACGAGGTAATTGAGGTAGATATATACTGTACATATAGGTAGGGGTAAAGTGACTAGATAATAGACAGTAGCAGCAGCATATGAGGTGAGTGTGAAAGTGTGTGTGTGTGAGTGTGAGTGTGAGTGTGAGTGTGTGTGTGAGTGTGAGTGTGAGTGTGTGTGTGTGTGTGTGTGTGTGTGTGTGTGTGTGTGTGTGTGTGTGTGTGTGTGTGTGTGTGTGTGTGTATGTGTGTGTGTGTGTGTGTGTGTTGGGCTGTCAGTGTAAGCATGTGTGAGTGTGTGGACACAGTCCAGTGTTTGTGCAAAGAGTCAATGGAAGAGAGTTAGTACAAAAAAGGGTCAGTTCAGGTAGTCTGGGTAGCCGTCTGATTGGCTAATTAGCAGCCTTGTTTAAACGTCTTATGGCTGTTCAGGGTCCTGTTGGTTCCAGACTTGGTGCACTGGTACCGCCTGCCGTGCTGTAGCAGAGAGAACAGTCTATGACTTGGGTGGCTGGAGTCTTTGGATGGCAGGGAGCTCGGTCCCAGTGATGTACTGGGCCGTACTCACAACCCTCTGTAGTGCTTGCAGTCGGGTGCCCTGCAGTTGCAATTCCAAGCCATGATGCTGCCAGTCAAAATTCTCTCAATGGTGCAGCTATAACACTTTTAGAGGATTTGCGGGAACCATACCAAATATTTTCAGCCTCCTCAGGGGAAAGAGATGCTGTCAAGCCCTCTTCACAACTGTGTGAGTGTGTGTGGACCATGTTAAATCCTCAGTGATGTGGACACCGAGGAACTTGAAGCTCTCGACCCTCTCCTCTACAGCCCTGTCGATGTGGATGGGGGCGTGCTCGCCCCTCCGTTTCCTGTAGTCCACGATCAGCTCCATTTTCTTGCTGACGTTGAGGGGAGAGGTTGTAGTCCTGGCCTCTGACCTCCTCTCTATAGGCTGCCTCTTCGCTCTCGGTGAACAGTCCTACCACCGTCGTGTCGTCAGAAAACCTGATGATGGTGTTGGAGTAGTGCGTGGCCACGCAGTCATGGGTGAACAGGAAGTACAGGAGGGGACTAAGCACACACTCATGAGGGGTCCTCATGTCATTCGTCAGCGTGGCGGATGTGTTGTTGCCTACCCTCACCAGCTGGGGCCACCCCGTCAGGAATCCCAGGATCCAGTTGCAGAGGGAGGTGTTCAGTCCCCAGGGTCCTGAAAACAGCTTCTATCTCCAGGCCATCAGACTGTTAAATAGTCACCACTAGCCGGCCTCTGCCCAGTATACTGCCCTGAACTTTAGTCACTGTTACTAGCCGGCTACCACTACCCTGCACCTTAGAGACTGCTGCCCAATGTAAATAGTAATTGAACACTGGTCACTTTAATAATGTTTACATACAGTTGAAGTCGGAAGTTTACATACACTTAGATTGGAGTCATTAAAACTCATTTTTCAACCTCTCCACAAATTTCTTGTTAACAAACTATAGTTTTGGCAAGTCGTTTAGGACATCTACTTTGTGCATGACACAAGTAATTTTTCCAATAATTGTTTATGGACAGATTATTTCAATAATAATTCACTGTATCACAATTCCAGTGGGTCAGAAGTTTACATACACTAAGTTGACTGTGCCTTTAAACAGCTTGGAAAATTCCAGAAAATGATGTCATGGCTTTAGAAGCTTCTGATAGGCTAATTGACATCATTTGAGTCAATTGGAGGTGTACCTGTGGATGTATTTCAATTTGTAGACCTCAACAATTCTGGTTCATCCTTGGGAGCAATTTCCAAACGCCTGAAGGTACCACGTTCATCTGTACAAACAATAGTATGCAAGTATAAACATCATGGGACCACGCAGCCGTCGTACCGCTCAGGAAGGAGATGCATTCTGTCTCCTAGAGATGAATGTACTTTGGTGCGAAAAGTGCAAATCAATCCCAGAACAACAGCAAAGGACCTTGTGAAGATGCTGGAGGAAACAGGTACAAAAGTATTTATATCCACAGTAAAACGAGTCCTATATCGACATAACCTGAAAGGCTGCTCAGCAAGGAAGAAGCCACTGCTCCAAAACCACCATAAAAAAGCCAGACTACGGTTTGCAACTGCACATGGGGACAAAGATCGTACTTTTTGGAGAAATCTCCTCTGGTCTGATGAAACAAAAACAGAACTGTTTGGCCATAATGACCATCGTTATGTTTGGAGGAAAAAGGGGCGGGCTTGCAAGCCGAAGAACGCGGGTGGCAGCATCATGCTGTGGGGGTGCTTTGCTGCAGGAGGGACTGGTGCACTTCACAAAATAGGTGGTATCATGAGGAAGGAAAATTACAGTGGGGAAAACAAGTATTTAGTCAGCCACAAATTGTGCAAGTTCTCCCACTTAAAAAGATGAGAGAGGCCTGTAATTTTCATCATAGGTACACGTCAACTATGACAGACAAATTGAGGAAAAAAAATCCAGAAAATCACTTTGTAGGATTTTTAATGAATTTATTTGCAAATTATGGTGGAAAATAAGTATTTGGTCACCTACAAACAAGCATGATTTCTGGCTCTCACAGACCTGTAACTTCTTCTTTAAGAGGCTCCTCTGTCCTCCACTCGTTACCTGTATTAATGGCACCTGTTTGAACTTGTTATCAGTATAAAAGACACCTGTCCACAACCTCAAACAGTCACACTCCAAACTCCACTATGGCCAAGACCAAAGAGCTGTCAAAGGACACCAGAAACAAAATTGTAGACCTGCACCAGGCTGGGAAGACTGAATCTGCAATAGGTAAGCAGCTTGGTTTGAAGAAATCAACTGTGGGAGCAATTATTAGGAAATGAAAGACATACAAGACCACTGATAATCTCCCTCGATCTGGGGCTCCACGCAAGATCTCACCCCGTGGGGTCAAAATGATAACAAGAACGGTGAGCAAAAATCCCAGAACCACACGGGGGGACCTAGTGAATGACCTGCAGAGAGCTGGGACCAAAGTAACAAAGCCTACCATCAGTAACACACTACGCCGCCAGGGACTCAAATCCTGCAGTGCCAGACGTGTCCCCCTGCTTAAGCCAGTACATGTCCAGGCCCGTCTGAAGTTTGCTAGAGTGCATTTGGATGATCCAGAAGAGGACTGGGAGAATGTCATATGGTCAGATGAAACCAAAATAGAACTTTTTGGTAAAAACTCAACTCGTTGTGTTTGGAGGACAAAGAATGCTGAGTTGCATCCAAAGAACACCATACCTACTGTGAAGCATGGGGGTGGAAACATCATGCTTTGGGGCTGTTTTTCTGCAAAGGGACCAGGACGACTGATCCGTGTAAAGGAAAGAATGAATGGGGCCATGTATCGTGAGATTTTGAGTGAAAACCTCCTTCCATCAGCAAGGGCATTGAAGATGAAACGTGGCTGGGTCTTTCAGCATGACAATGATCCCAAACACACCGCCCGGGCAACGAAGGAGTGGCTTCGTAAGAAGCATTTCAAGGTCCTGGAGTGGCCTAGCCAGTCTCCAGATCTCAACCCCATAGAAAATCTTTGGAGGGAGTTGAAAGTCCGTGTTGCCCAGCGACAGCCCCAAAACATCACTGCTCTAGAGGAGATCTGCATGGAGGAATGGGCCAAAATACCAGCAACAGTGTGTGAAAACTTTGTGAAAACATTTGACCTGTGTCATTGCCAACAAAGGGTATATAACAAATTATTGAGAAACTTTTGTTATTGACCAAATACTTATTTTCCACCATAATTTGCAAATAAATTCATTAAAAATCCTACAATGTGATTTTCTGGATTTTTTTTCTCATTTTGTCTGTCATAGTTGACGTGTACCTATGACAAAAATTACAGGCCTCTCTCATCTTTTTAAGTGGGAGAACTTGCACAATTGGTGGCTGACTAAATACTTTTTTTCCCCACTGTATGTGGATATATTGAAGCAACATCTCAAGACATCAGTCAGGAAGTTAAAGCTTGGTCGCAAATGGGTCTTCCAAATGGACAATGACCCCAAGCATACTTCCAAAGTTGTGGCAAAAGGGCTTAAGGACAACAAAGTCAAGGAATTGGAGTGGCCATCACAAAGCCGTGACCTCAATCCTATAGAACAGTTGTGGTCAGAACTGAAAAAGCGTGTGCGAGCAAGGAGGCCTACAAACCTGACTCAGTTACACCAGCTCTGTCAGGAGGAATGGGCCAAAATTCACCCAACTTATTGTGGGAAGCTTGTGGAAGGCTACCCGAAACGTTTGACCCAAGTTAAACAATTTAAAGGCAATGCTACCAAATACTAATTGAGTGTATGTAAACTTCTGACCCACTGGGAATGTAATGAAAGAAATAAAAGCTGAAATAAATCATTCTCTCTACTATTATTCTGACATTTCACATTCTTAAAATAAAGTGGTGATCCTAACTGACCTAAGACAGGGCATTTTTACTAGGATTAAATTTTAGGAATTGTGAAAAACTGAGTTTAAATGTATTTGGCTAAGGTGTATGTAAACTTCTGACTTCAACTGTACGGTTTTACCCACTGCTTGCCTCGAAGTGAGCATAGAAACAATTTAGCTCGACTGGTAGGCTCGCGTCATTCGGCAGCTCGCGGCTGGGTTTCCCTTTGTAATCCGTGATAGTGTACAACCCCTGCCACATCTGACGAGTGTCAGAGATGGCGTAGTAGGTTTCGCTCTTCGTCCTGTATTGACGCTTATCCTGTTTGATGGCTTGTAGTAGGTCATAGCGGATTAGTGTCCCGCTCCTTGAAAGCAGCAGCTCTAGCCTTTAGCTCAGTATGGCTGTTGCCTGTAATCCATGGCTTCTGGTTGGGGTATGTACGTACTGTCACTGTGGGAACGACGTCGTCGTTGCACGTATTAATGAAGTCGGGTGACTGATGTATTAAACTCCTCAATGCCGTCGGATGAATCCCGGAACATATTCCAATCTGTGCCAGCGAAACCATCCTGTAGCTTAGCATCTGCTTAATCTGTACTTCCTGTTTGAGTTTTTGCTTGTAAGCAAGCAGCAGGAGGATAGAGTTATGGTCTAATTTGCCAAAGGGAGGGCGGTGTAAGTGTTTCTGTGTGTGGAGTAAAGGTGATCTAGAGTTTTGTCGCCTCTAGGCCGTTGTGGCACTGACTGGTGGGAAATATGTCCAGGCTGATGAAGAATAGCTGACTGGTGGGAAATATGTCCAGGCTGATGAAGAATAGCTGACTGGTGGGAAATATGTCCAGGCTGATGAAGAATAGCTGACTGGTGGGAAATATGTCCAGGCTGATGAAGAATAGCTGACTGGTGGGAAATATGTCCAGGCTGATTAAGAATAGCTGACTGGTGGGAAATATGTCCAGGCTGATGAAAAACAGCTGACTGGTGGGAAATATGTCCAGGCTGATGAAGAATAGCTGACTGGTGGGAAATATGTCCAGGCTTCTCTTCTCTAATATAATATTTTCTTCTGTTCTCTCCAGGTCACTTCCCCTCCCCTATCATCGCCACGAAGACACACACACACAAAGAGAGATAGTTCAGGCTGCTTTTGAATGTCACTTTACCGTGGTTAATTGGGAT
>NW_028157700.1:72500-92500 GCF_964263955.1 Coregonus lavaretus
CCCTAACCCTAACCCTAACCCTAACCCTATCCCTAACCCTAACCCTAACCCTAACCATAACCCTAACCCTAACCATAACCCTAACCCTAACCCTAACCATAACCCTAACCCTAACCCTAACCATAACCATAACCCTAACCCTAACCCTAACCCTAACCCTAACCCTAACCTTAACCATTTGGAGTTAATGCCTAAACATAACCCTAACATAAAAGATGTGGAGTTAATGCTTAAACTTAACCTTAAACGCTTTGAAATGTAACGTTTGCAACAACTTCGAACTTAGACGTTGATGTGGAAAATTCGTCCTTATACTGATCAAAGAACCAAAGTATTTCCAGAGTTTTTGTAGAATTAAGATATACTTTATTACAATAGACAACGCCGAGGTGGTCTGCAGAGCATCTGATTTTCCACCTCCCAGCTCTCAGTTTATATAGTCTTTTTACATACATTTTATCTTAACCCCTCCCTCTTTGGTTCCATCACCACTGTCTCCAGTTTTCACCTCTTGACTGCTCCGCCCACTTCCTTAGTTTATGATAGTGGCGAAATCGGACTTCTCCTCCTTCTATGTATTCAGTTTGGAAACCAATTGTGGTGTGACCAACCAAGCTTTGTCATGCAAAAATAATCATGTTCAGTTTGAACACCCGGCTCACCCCGGCTTGACCTGGAGATTGATTGTTGGACATGGCAGGTCCACAATCAATCTCTCAAACATACCCAAGCCCAACCCCTCTCTCCCACCCCGTCATGCTGTAATTAATCAGGAAGAGACGCCCAAGGAGAGACAGAGGGTTTAGCCTGAACTCTGTTCAACCCCGGCTCGTTCCAGGGATCTGCCCAAGGAGAGCCACAGGGTCATAGTCTGGTTTCAGTCACTGATAAGATTAAGACAACTGTAGAATTTGACCGGATGACAGGTCAGATGCCCATTTTACACACACACAAACCCAGTGAGAGGAACTAATTAAGTTCTTGCCTAGCAACAGAGATGTACCAATCTAAAAAGAAATCCATACCAATGTCAAAAACCACATCAACGTTTGAGAAACATAAGATGAACATCTAATTATGATGCGAGACTGTGAGAGCCAGTTGCATAAATCACAATATCCAGTGTGACACGTTTTTGACTCCATACATTTACTCTTTTGTTTTAATTCCCGGTCTATCAAAATTAAATCTCGCCCAGAGGTAAAAATCAGGAGATAAATAAATGATCCAGCCGTTAGTAGTAATAAATATTACATAGAAAAAAACGCAGAACAATTAAAAGCAGCGGATGACCACGCTATCGCCTCCAAACAGACTATCGGCCGTCAGTTTCTGTTCATTTCCCGGTGATTCTACATGTTGAACCACTGCTGTTCATCGACACCCAGCAGGTGATCACAAACACAACCACGGCCACACGCTGATTTTAAGCATTTGTTGGTCTGGTGTGTTTTCTGTTTTACAGTAACAGGGGGATATCCTATCAGAAACAGGTTACAGTACGTACGCTGGGAACGGACTTCATCACAACAGATAAGAAATAGTAAATCAAACAAAACAAACAAATAATGTAACAGGTTGATATCATACTAGATCAGTTTCATAGTCAAGAAACTAAGGAGAAGATCGGTGGAAAGGACACATTTCCACCGGTCTAATGTCCATTGCTCGTGTTTCTTGGCCCAAGCAAGTCTGTTCTTCTTATTGGTGTCCTTTAGTAGTGGTTTCTTTGCAGCAATTCAACCATGAAGACCTGATTCATGCAGTCTCCTCTGAACAATTGATGTTGAGATGTGTCTGTTACTTGAACTCTGTGAAGCATTTATTTGGGCTGCAATCTGAGGTGCAGTTAACTCTATTGAACTTATTCTCTGCAGCAGAGGTAACTCTGGGTCTTCCATTCCTGTGGCGGTCCTCATGAGAGCCAGTGTCATCATAGCGCTTGATGGTTTCTGCGACTGCACTTTAAGAAACTTTAAAAGTTCTTGAAATATTCCGTATTGACTGACCTTCATGTCTTAAAGTAATAATGGACTGCCGTTTCTCTTTGCTTATTTGAGCTGTTCTTGCCATAATATGGACTTGGTCTTTTACCAAATAGGGCTATCTTCTGTATACCACCCCTACCTTGTCACAACACAACTGATTGGCTCAAACGCATTAAGAAGGAAAGAAATTCCACAAATAATTTTTTTAACAAGGCACACCTGTTAATTGAAATGCATTCCAGGTGACTATCTCATGAAGCTGGTTGAGAGAATGCCAAGAGTGTGCAAAGCTGTCATCAAGGCAAATGGTGGCTACTTTGAAGAATCTGAAATATAACATATATTTTGATTTATTGAACACGTTTTTGGTTACTACATGATTCCATATGTGTTATTTCATAGTTTTGATGTCTTCACTATTATTCAACAATGTAGAAAATAGAAAAAATAAAGAAAAACCCTTGAATGAATAGATGTTCTAAAACTTTTGGTACTGTATATTTTCTTATAAATAAAGCAATAAGTATGGAGGGGAGTCATTAATGTTTCTCTTTGATAATTATTGTAGCCTTCAGCTGTATGGTTCTCCCCAGGCGATGCTGCTGTGCCTTGTGTGTGTGTGTGTGTGTGTGTGTGTGTGTGTGTGTGTGTGTGTGTGTGTGTGTGTGTGTGTGTGTGTGTGTGTGTGTGTGTGTGTGTGTGTGTGTGTGTGTGTGTGTGTGTGTGTGTGTGCGTGTGCGTGTGTGTGTGTGTATGTGGTGTACCTCTGCCCTCCTCTCTCCCCAGTTGATGATGCCGTTTGCTGTGGCTTCAATGTCTTCAACAGCCTGTTGCCAGAGCAACATTGGAATACCATTTGAAATAATTCCAAAAACTTTATCTGTCCTTGATTGAACTTGAACACAGAAACAAACCCAGTGTGAACCGCAGTAAAGGGGCTAACCCTGACTCTGACTGGTGATACAGACTTTATACTGGAGGTAACATGCCTCCCGAGTGGCGCAGTGGTCTAAGGCGCTGCATGGCAGTGCTAGCTGTGCCACTAGAGATCCTGGTTCGAATCCAGGCTCTGTCGTAGCCTGCCGCGACCAGGAGACCCATGGGGGTGGTGCACAATTGGCCTAGTGTCGTCCAGGGTAGGGAATGGCTGGCATGGATGTAGCTCAGTTGGTAGAGCATGGCGTTTGCAATGCCATGGGGTGTATGACATTTTTTTATAATGTATACACTCACTAACTGTAAGTCG
This sequence comes from Coregonus lavaretus, assembly GCF_964263955.1. Classification (NCBI taxonomy): domain Eukaryota; kingdom Metazoa; phylum Chordata; class Actinopteri; order Salmoniformes; family Salmonidae; genus Coregonus; species Coregonus lavaretus. The sequence continues at coordinate 75,735 of NW_028157700.1, forward strand.
CTCTGGATAAGAGCGTCTGCTAAATGACTAAAATGTAAATAAAAAAATGTACTGTATTGAAGCTAACATAGAGACAAACCAGTATTAGACCATTAAATAAAGAACTGATCTGAGCTGGATGAAAGGTTGCTGACCCCATGGACTTGTTTTTGTTGTTGTAATATTGCTTGTGATTTATGCTGTTGAATTTGAAATGAGGTGCAAGACTAATGTCCCGAAAGGGACACACAATTAAAATAATAATGGAAACAACAGTGTGACCACAGTACAGGGATGCTAGCTAATTCTGCCTCTGTGTTGCAGTGCAGGGATGCTAGGTAACTCTGCCTCTGTGTTGCAATGCAAGGACGCTAGGTAACTCTGCCTCTGTGTTGCAATGCAAGGACGCTAGCTAACTCGACTTCAGTGTTGCAGTGCAGGGATGCCAGCTAATTCGGCTTCTGTATTGCAGGGCAGGGATGCTAGCTAACTCTGCCTCTGTGTTGCAGTAAAGGGATGCTAGTTAACTCTGTGTTTGTGTTGCAGTGCAGAGGAGATATTCAGTAGACAAGACAAGCAACCAACCCTCCTCTCCACTGCTGCAATACACCAGAAATAGCCTGTTTTTGTTACGCACTGGTCTTTTCTTCTCCCTGCTGCCAAAGGCCTGCAGAGAACCAGCAGCTCTCTGTCTCTGATGTCCCTACAGGTGATTGGTGATATACTGTAAACACATAATAGACATACACACACACACACACACACACACACACAAACACACACACACACACTTGTGGGGACCTAAAATGTATTTCCATTCCAAATCCTATTTTCACTAACCTCTAACCCTAACCTCTAACCCTAACCTTAACATCTAACCTCTAACCTCTAACCTCTAACCTCTAACCCTAACCTTAACCTCTAACCCTAACCTTAACCTCTAACCCTAACCCTAACCCTAACCTTAACCTCTAACCCTAACCTTAACCTCTAACCCTAACCTTAACCTCTAATCCTAACCCTAACCCTAAACTTAACCTCTAACCCTAACCCTAACCCTAACCTTAACCTCTAACCTCTAACCCTAACCTTAACCTCTAACCCTAACCTTAACCTCTAACCCTAACCCTAACCCTAACCTTAACCTCTAACCCTAACCCTAACCCTAACCTTAACCTCTAACCTCTAACCCTAACCTCTAACCTCTAACCCTAACCTCTAACCTCTAACCCTAACCTTAACCTTAACCCTAACCTTAACCTCTAACCTCTAACCCTAACCTCTAACCTCTAACCCTAACCTCTAACCTCTAACCTTAACCTTAACCTCTAACCCTAACCCTAACCCTAACCTTAACCTCTAACCTCTAACCCTAACCTCTAACCTCTAACCCTAACCTCTAACCTCTAACCCTAACCTTAACCTTAACCCTAACCTTAACCTCTAACCTCTAACCCTAACCTCTAACCTCTAACCCTAACCTCTAACCTCTAACCTTAACCTTAACCTCTAACCCTAACCCTAACCCTAACCTTAACCTCTAACCCTAACCTTAACCTTAACCCTAACCTTAACCTCTAACCTCTAACCCTAACCTCTAACCTCTAACCCTAACCTTAACCCTAACCTTAACCTTAACCTCTAACCCTAACCAGTGGCAAACCGTGACTATAGGATTTAAGCCTTCAGAGTGACCAAAAAATCTTCCAATAAGTTGTATCAAACAGAAAAATCAAGAAAATAACAGAAAACATAGCATCACTTAATGCGCCCGACATTATAACTTCTGTAGTCGGACCATTCTAGTTCTAGTGAAGGAGGAACAATGATTTTTCATTATGAATGAATCAAACGGGCCTGGCAGCGCTTCGGGCTGCCTCACACACAGAGACAGAACCGGCATGGACACAACATGACACAGAGCATAAAATAATGTGACCAGCAAAACAAAAACACACTGTTTCCACAACCTATGGTAGCCAACACCACTATCACACTATCACCAATAGCAACAATAGTGTCACATCAAAGGTGGCAGGCTCATGGTGCTGAAAGGACAGCGACCATAATACCTGTGCACTCCATGGCGCTGAAGGAGAGCCAGTTTTGGTCAAACACATAGACACTGGCTGATAGACAGTCGACAGCAGTCACACACTGCATCAAATAATGTTAAAGAACAAGCACCAGTGGCGATTTTAGCATGTCAATCTTGGTGGGGCAAATAAAACAAAAAAATGGGGGGATGCATGCCAGCAAAGCCATTACACAACACAAGGGGACCACGAGCGGATAAGAGGCAATCAGTCATTTCGATTAAGACATTGATGAGCGAGCTAGGACGGACGTAGCCAATATAACTATTTGTTCAGCGCTTCTGAAATGTAATGATAATATGCCATTTAGCAGACGCTTTTATCCAAAGCGACTTACAGTCATGCGTGCATAATTTTTTTTGTGTATGGGTGGTCCCGGGGTTCAAACCCACTACCTTGGCGTTACAAGCGCCGTGCTCTACCAGCTGAGCTACAGAGGAGCACATATACAGCGACAGAATTCAGAACATGGGCCGTTCTTACAGTGTTCTCCCTGTACACCAAGTCAGAACCCTAGGATAAATAAAGGGGGCATATAAGCAGACAATGAAAGCTCTTACAATATTCAATGATGACATTTCTCTAAATCAGGCTATAGGCTACATGTGCACCACCAAGTCAGAACAGTAGGCTAAATTATGAGGGGGAAAGAGACCCAATTATTAGGGTGAGGCACATGGGCTACTAACAGCTTACTACACAACATACACTTAGTATGACTTTCTTAGCTACAGTATACATACCTCCCTGGCATATTACATCATTTATGCAGCAGCATACAATACATTTTTGGACTCACCTTGTTATGCTCACTTGAACAGGAAGGTGGCGCAGCGGTCCTTCGTGGACAAATTTTGTCATCAAACTTTGTCATCAAAGTCTGGCATTCTCTGGATTTATGTTGCTTTCAAGACAACTGGGAACTCAGAAAAAAACAAGGTCAAATCATGATGACGTCAGTGATCTTCAGGTCGTAGCTCTAGAAAGAGGCCCGAGTTCCCGACTTCCGACTTCCGAGTTGGATGACCGTTCAAAATATATTTTCCCAGTCGGAGCTCGTTTTTTCCTGAGTTCCCAGTTGTCTTGAACTCACTGAAGTCAGATTTCCCAGTTCTGAGTTAACAGTTGTTTTGAGTTTGGCAGAAATCATGTTGGATTGACATTATGGCCAATGTTGAACGTTTATCATTTTAAGCTTGGAAAAGAGAACCTTAAACCGAGAATTGGGACCACACACCCACTCCACTGAATAGCAGGCTAGTGATCGCTTTGCAATGCTTGCAGTTAGCCACTGATTCCTTCCAAACCACTCGTTGCTCAATTTGCGATTTCCAACTTGTTGTGTAATGTTTATGTCCAATGGCCGATGAGCACCGATACGTTTTTTCTATAATTTCTCTTCATTATTTCTCTTCATATGACAAGGATTGAAAATGATTTTCCAGTAGATTGTCGACTTCATTCATGATGATGACTGCTAGCTAAGATTTTGAAAGTATGATGTTGACATGATCAGTCCAATAAAAGCTACTGTAGATATAACGTGATTTGACATAATTTTATCTGAGCCTTCTTGGATTGGTACTTCTAATGTAACTCTATGGCAGCACCTAAGGGGCTTGAATTTTCGACCTCTACCCTTAGATTTGGCAGTGACATAGTGTCCCCATGAGTGACAGAACACTGAGCCAATCACGGCGCAACTAGAGAACATTACCAACCCCTACGCTCCGTATTTTCTACTGGCTGCCCTACCACCACAGAAAGCAAAAAAGAGACCATGTTTGTATGGAGGCTTTATTTAAAGTTACATTTTCAAAGAGATAGCTAACAGCAAGCGAGTTGCAACAAAAAACAGTGCCAGATGATGATCATTTGTAAACGAAGTTTGAAATAAGTTTGAAAGTTAATCTTGAAAATGGTGATGCTAACAAATTAGCAACAACATCCACCTTGAAGTTGATATCAGCTGCTGCAGCCGTCACCATTGTCACACTACTACAACACAAGCTAGCTAACATTGTCACACTACCACAACACAAGCTAGCTAACATTGTGACACAACTACAACACAAGCTAGCTAACATTGTGACAGTAACACAACACAAGCTAGCTAACATTATGACACTACTACAACACAAGCTAGCTAACGTATCCAGCGTTAAAGCCAATTTAGTCAGGGAAGCAAAGGCTAACTTTTTCAAACAGAAATGTGCATCCTGTAGCACTAACTCCAAAAAGTTTTGGGACACTGTAAAGTCCATGGAGAATAAGAGCACTTCCTCCCAGCTGCCCACTGCACTGAGGCTAGGAAACACTATGACCACCGATAAATCTACAATAATCGAGAATTTCAACAAGCATTTTGCTACGGCTGGCCATGCTTTCCACCTGGCTACCACTACCCCGGCCACCAACTCTGCACCCTCCGCTGCAACTTGCCCATGCCCCCCCCCCCCCCCCCTGCTTCTCCTTCACACAAATTCAGACAGCTGATGTTCTGAAAGAGCTGCAAAATCTGGACCCCTACAAATCAGCTGAGCTAGACAATCTGGACCCTTTCTTTCTAAAACTAGCCGCCGAAATTGTCGCAACCCCTATTACTAGCCTGTTCAACCTCTCTTTCGTAACGTCTGAGATCCCCAGTGATTGGAAAGCTGCCGCGGTCATCCCCCTCTTCAAAGGGGGTGACACTCTAGATCCAAACTGTTACAGACCTATATCCATCCTGCCCTGCCTTTCGAAAGTATTTGAAAGCCAAGTTAACAAACAGATCACCGACCATTTCGAATTCCACCGTACCTTCTCCGCTATGCAATCCGGTTTCCGAGCTGGTCATGGGTGCACTTCAGCCACGCTCAAGGTCCTAAACGATATTATAACCGCGATCGATAATAGACAGTACTGTGCAGCCGTCTTCATCGACCTGGCCAAGGCTTTCGACTCTGTCAACCACCGCATTCTTATTGGCAGACTAAATAGCCTTGGTTTCTCAAATGACTGCCTCGCCTGGTTCACCAACTACTTCTCAGATAGAGTTCAATGTGTCAAATCGGAGGGCCTGTTGTCTGGACCTATGGCAGTCTCTATGGGGGTGCCACAGGGTTCAATTCTTGGGCCGACTCTTTTCTCCGTGTATATCAATGATGTCGCTCTTGCTGCTGGTGACTCTCAGATCCACCTCTACGCAGACGACACCATTTTGTATACATCTGGCCCTTCATTGGACACTGTGTTAACAAACCTCCAAACGAGCTTCAATGCCATACAACACTCCTTCAGTAACCTCCAACTGCTCTTGAACACTAGTAAAACTAAATGCATGCTCTTCAATCGAACACTGCTGGCACCCGCCCACCCGACTAGAATCACCACTCTCGACGGGTCTGACCTAGAGTATGTGGACAACTACAAATACCTAGGTGTCTGGTTAGACTGTAAACTCTCCTTCCAGACTCACATTAAGAATCTCCAATCCAAAGTTAAATCTAGAATCGGCTTCCTATTTCGCAACAAAGCCTCCTTTACTCATGCTGCCAAACATGCCCTCGTAAAACTGACTATCCTACCGATCCTTGACTTCGGCGATGTCATGTACAAAATAGCCTCCAACACTCTACTCAGCAAATTTGATGTAGTCTATCACAGTGCCATCCGTTTTGTCTCCAAAGCCCCATACACTACCCACCACTGTGACCTGTATGCTCTTGTTGGCTGGTCCTCACTACATGTTCGTCGTCAAACCCACTGGCTCCAGGCCATCTATAAATCACTGCTAGGCAAATCCCCGCCTTATCTTAGCTCATTGTTCACCATAGAAGCACCCACCCGTAGTCTGCACTCCAGCAGGTATATCTCACTGGTCATTCCCAAAGCCAACACCTCCTTTGGCCGCCATTCCTTCCAGTTCTCTGCTGCCAATGACTGGAACGAATTGCAAAAATCTCTGAAGCTGGAGACTCTTATCTCCCTCACTAACTTTAAGCATCAGTTGTCAGAGCAACTTACCGATCACTGCACCTGTACACAGCCCATCTGAAATTAGCCCAACCAACTACCTCATCCCTATATTGTTATTTATTTTGCTCTTTTGCACCCCAGTATCTCTATTTGCACATAATCTCTTGCACATCTAGCATTCCAGTGTTAATACTAATTGTAATTATTTTGCACTATAGCCTATTTATTGCCTTACCTCCATAACTTGCTACATTTCCACACACTGTATATATATTTTCTGTAAAAATTTTTGACTTTGTTTTTTTACCCCATATGTACAGTGGGGGAAAAAAGTATTTAGTCAGCCACCAATTGTGCAAGTTCTCCCACTTAAAAAGATGAGAGAGGCCTGTAATTTTCATAATAGGTACACGTCAACTATGACAGACAAATTGAGGGAAAAAAATCTAGAAAATCACATTGTAGGATTTTTTATGAATTTATTTGCAAATTATGGTGAAAAATAAGTATTTGGTCACCTACAAACAAGCAAGATTTCTGGCTCTCACAGACCTGTAACTTCTTCTTTAAGAGGCTCCTCTGTCCTCCACTCGTTACGTGTATTAATGGCACCTGTTTGAACTTGTTATCAGTATAAAAGACACCTGTCCACAACCTCAAACAGTCACACTCCAAACTCCACTATGGCCAAGACCAAAGAGCTGTCAAAGGACACCGGAAACAAAATTGTAGACCTGCACCAGGCTGGGAAGACTGAATCTGCAATAGGTAAGCAGCTTGGTTTGAAGAAATCAACTGTGGGAGCAATTATTAGGAAATGGAAGACATACAAGACCACTGATAATCTCCCTCGATCTGGGGCTCCACGCAAGATCTCACCCCGTGGGGTCAAAATGATCACAAGAACGGTGAGCAAAAATCCCAGAACCACACGGGGGGACCTAGTGAATGACCTGCAGAGAGCTGGGACCAAAGTAACAAAGCCTACCATCAGTAACACACTACGCCGCCAGGGACTCAAATCCTGCAGTGCCAGACGTGTCCCCCTGCTTAAGCCAGTACATGTCCAGGCCCGTCTGAAGTTTGCTAGAGTGCATTTGGATGATCCAGAAGAGGATTGGGAGAATGTCATATGGTCAGATGAAACCAAAATATAACTTTTTGGTAAAAACTCAACTCGTCGTGTTTGGAGGACAAAGAATGCTGAGTTGCATCCAAAGAACACCATACCTACTGTGAAGCATGGGGGTGGAAACATCATGCTTTGGGGCTGTTTTTCTGCAAAGGGACCAGGACGACTGATCCGTGTAAAGGAAAGAATGAATGGGGCCATGTATCGTGAGATTTTGAGTGAAAACCTCCTTCCATCAGCAAGGGCATTGAAGATGAAACGTGGCTGGGTCTTTCAGCATGACAATGATCCCAAACACACCGCCCGGGCAACGAAGGAGTGGCTTCGTAAGAAGCATTTCAAGGTCCTGGAGTGGCCTAGCCAGTCTCCAGATCTCAACCCCATAGAAAATCTTTGGAGGGAGTTGAAAGTCTGTGTTGCCCAGCGACAGCCCCAAAACATCACTGCTCTAGAGGAGATCTGCATGGAGGAATGGGCCAAAATACCAGCAACAGTGTGTGAAAACCTTGTGAAGACTTACAGAAAACGTTTGACCTGTGTCATTGCCAACAAAGGGTATATAACAAACTATTGAGAAACTTTTGTTATTGACCAAATACTTATTTTCCACCATAATTTGCAAATAAATTCATTAAAAATCCTACAATGTGATTTTCTGGATTATTTTTTCTCATTTTGTTTGTCATAGTTGACGTGTACCTATGATGAAAATTACAGGCCTCTCTCATCTTTTTAAGTGGGAGAACTTGCACAATTGGTGGCTGACTAAATACTTTTTTTCCCCACTGTAACTCTGTGTTGTTGTTTTTATCGTACTGCTTTGCTTTATCTTGGCCAGGTCGCAGTTGTAAATGACAACTTGTTCTCAACTGGCTTACCTGGTTAAATAAAGGTTAAATAAAATAAAATAAATAAATAAATTATGCTTGATCCGAAAATGTGGTCGGCGGCTCCATATGGAGGATGTGATGCAATTGTGGAGCCTCCGGAGGCACGCAGAGGCCAAATCGAGCTCCGTACCGCATCGCAGTGCGCCTCCCAAATGGTGTAACAATGCCAAGGACTCCGTATAGCTCTGAATCGACATGATTGGGTGACGGTAGGTGGGGTCGGGAGGTCCTGTATAAACACAAACTCACTTCCTTGACAACTTCCTTCACACCAGCTCTGCTCAACAGCTCCACGCTACTCTGTGAAGCGCAAAAAGTATGGATGTCCCTGACATCTGCAGAGGTCGCATCACTGTCAATGCTGCACTGCCAGTGCAGACGTCAGACTGACCATTGTCGTGGACATTTTTATTAATTAATGAGGAGAAACAAGGTCAATCACCAATCAGGATATTGCTTTATTCAAAATGTATATTAATAAGAGAGCAGGTCACACCACACAAATGAATAGAGTGAGTGCTCTGACATACAGAGATAAACAGAGGTCTTCTATAGTACACCTATAAATGCTTAGCCATGGCTGGTTCCACCACAACTGTCTCAATGTGTCGAACCAACAGATATCTACTGGATGAGGTAGCCAAATATTCTGAGTCCTCTGTGTTCTCATGCGAGTACTAAGAATGGTTTGTTCTTAGAATAGAGGATAAGGAGAGACTTCGTTCGGAACGGAGATTCCTTGTTTCCGAACATGCAAGTTTCAGAGTACAGAGGGTGGGGGTAAGAACACAAGATGTGCACAGCCGTGGTGGATTAGGTACAGAGTTATATTAAAACAGCAACGTACACAACCAGAGTAACAGGATTGTACACACCTATTACTTATATTGACCTTAAAGTAATGCTAATACAATTTTTTTTCTCTCACATACCCCTCTCAAGAAACTCAGTTTCTTCTATAAAAATGTAAGGGTTCAAGCACACATTTAAACTAACAAAATGCATCCTTCTGGTGCCTGACATTTCATCCACAGTAAACAACCTTCCTTTCGGTTGCTGAGTTTAATACCTTCTTTATCAAAAACACAGTCAATCTGATTTTTAAAAAATAAAAACCATCAAATGAACAATCACACACAAGCTTGTTTTATGGTTTTTATTATTTTCAGTGAGTACTACTCAGTGTGGAACGTGAGCACTACATCGGGGTCCTCATGCTCAGGATCGGGGTCCTCATGCTCAGGATCGGGGTCCTCATGCTCAGGATCGGGGTCCTCATGCTCAGGATCGGGGTCCTCATGCTCAGGATCGGGGTCCTCATGCTCAGGATCGGGGTCCTCATGCTCTACATCGGGGTCCTCATGCTCAGGATCGGGGTCCTCATGCTCTACATCGGGGTCCTCATGCTCAGGATCGGGGTCCTCATGCTCTACATCGGGGTCCTCATGCTCAGGATCGGGGTCCTCATGCTCTACATCGGGGTCCTCATGCTCAGGATCGGGGTCCTCATGCTATACATCGGGGTCCTCATGCTCTACATCGGGGTCCTCATGCTCAGGATCGGGGTCCTCATGCTCAGGATCGGGGTCCTCATGCTCAGGATCGGGGTCCTCATGCTCAGGATCGGGGTCCTCATGCTCAGGATCGGGGTCCTCATGCTCAGGATCAGGGTCCTCATGCTCAGGATCGGGGTCCTCATGCTCAGGATCGGCATGCTCAGGATCGGGGTCCTCATGCTCAGGATCGGGGTCCTCATGCTCTACATCGGGGTCCTCATGCTCTACAACGGGGTCCTCATGCTCTACATCGGGGTCCTCATGCTCTACAACGGGGTCCTCATGCTCTACATCGGGGTCCTCATGCTCAGGATCGGGGTCCTCATGCTCAGGATCGGGGTCCTCATGCTCTACATCGGGGTCCTCATGCTCTACAACGGGGTCCTCATGCTCTACATCGGGGTCCTCATGCTCAGGATCGGGGTCCTCATGCTCAGGATCGGGGTCCTCATGCTCTACATCGGGGTCCTCATGCTCAGGATCGGGGTCCTCATGCTCAGGATCGGGGTCCTCATGCTCAGGATCGGGGTCCTCATGCTCAGGATCGGGGTCCTCATGCTCAGGATCGGGGTCCTCATCATCAGAGATGTAGTCAGGAATAAGGAATAGGTCGGTGGGAAAATCATTCCATTTCCAAATCATAATTAAAACCCAATTAACTATCCAACCCGAATTTAGAACGACATTGCTCAGTGATTCATGTTGGTTCTCTCACTCAAAAGTTAAAAACCTCAATTTAGCACACATCGGCACTAGCAGAATTGACATTAACATACAGTATAATTATCCAACGTTCTAGCATTAACTTTCTCATCACGTTATAATTACAGATCAGTATCTCAATGCATTCTTTGTCTAAATTACTATACATGTTGCAGTGTGTAGACCTCTACAATCAACTCGATACCCCAATACGGGCACAGTTGACCAAACCCCTTCCCCCCCGGCACTCAATCTTCTGGCGTCTCTTCATTTTTTTCTTCAGATAGCTTCACAGTTCGTCTTCCCAATGGCTCAAATGTTCAAAGTGGAAGCCCCTTGATAATGCCGCTCACCTGAGCTGCCCCTGTCCTTTACAGTCAATTATGTCTTGTCCATTTGCCAACCAGTATATCAGCAACATGAGAGAAGTTTGGAACGGATCTCTCTCCATGCTCACACTCCTGAGAGAAAAGGCAGTTGATAGCTTCGACTGGATGCTGTGTACAGGTTGCTGGCATGGACTCAGGTCTCATGGTAGAAGTGGTGAAGGACCATACTGAACGCCATTTTCGCCATTACTTCAGCTGGTTAAAGGGGGTTTGAGGTTCACACTGTTCTGGGTCAAAACCCTTTCATGCATCTAGATACCATCTGTGGTCACCTTCGCCATAACATTTTTACATTTACATTTTAGCAGACGCTCTTATCCAGAGCGACTTACAGTTAGTGCATACATTATTATTTTTTTCATACCCCCTGTGGGAATCAAACCCACAACCCTGGCGTTGCAAACGCCATGCTCTATCAACTGAGCTACATCCCTGCCGGCCATTCCCTCCCCTACCCTGGGCCAATTGTGCGCCGCCCCATGGGTCTCCTGGTCGCGGCCGGCTACGACAGAGCCTGGATTCGAACGAGGATCTCTAGCACAGCTAGCACTGCGATGCAGTGCCTTAGACCACTGCGCCACTTGGGAGTCAACCTAGAGAGAGAAGACAGATCAGAACAACAGTTAAGTTTAGGGCATCCATATATATCATACAGAGATAAACAGAGGTCTTCTATAGTACACCTATAAATGCTTAGCCATGGCTGGTTCCACCACAACTGTCTCAATGTGTCGAACCAACAGATATCTACTGGATGAGGTGGCCAAATATTCTGAGTCCTATGTGTTCTCATGCGAGTACTAAGAATGGTTTGTTCTTAGAATAGAGGATAAGGAGAGACTTCGTTCGGAACGGAGATTCCTTGTATCCGAACATGCAAGTTTCAGAGTACAGAGGGTGGGGGTAAGAACACGAGATGTGCACAGCCGTGGTGGATTAGGTACAGAGTTACGTTAAAACAGCAACGTACACAACCTGAGTAACAGGATTGTACACACCTATCATAGATATTCATCTTAAAGTAATGCTAATACACATTTTTTTCTCTCACACCATGCAACGCCTTTTAGTGTGGGAAAACTACTGCTTGAGACACGGATTATTTTCTTTTGCGCTCTCTTCTTCTTCTTCTTCAAGGTTTTATGGCAGACTACAACCTATTTGTGTAACGCCGCCACCTACTGTATTGGCTGTTTATTAGTCTGCTATTTTGTATTATGAATTCATTAACCCTTGCGCAACTCAATAGTGAAAGCCTAGACACATCAACATTTTTAAAAATTATAATGGTCCCACCCATTGCAAGTCAAAATGTGATTGGTTCATTCCACTGTCACTCCCAAATTCTGCTCTAATACGGTTGAACGACAGAGGCCTTCTGTCCAGCTTCTGAAGGCCTAACCATTGGCTGGCTGAGCTAGCTAGATATTTCTACCCAGAGACCACCAAAGAAAATCCCGATTGGATAATGGTTTCTATTCAGTATTAACCCTTCTCGTTCCAACATAAACTGAAGAGATGAAATCAGAAAATGATTACAATTATTGTATAGATTACATTTTATTCAAATTCAATAAAAAATATATATGGATTATTATAAATCCTTAGGCCTTCTCTGAAAGCTTACAAGGCCCTGACGGTTCCCCATTGACCCTACCCTTAACCCTAACTCCTAACCCTACCCTTAACCCTAACTCCTAACCCTAATCCTAACCCTTAACCTCTAACCCTAATTCTAACCCGAACCCTAATTCTAACCCTTAACCTCAACCTAACCCCTAAAATTAAAATAGCCTTTGGGAGAACGTTCCTTGTTTTAGTGTCCTTGTGGGGACTTGTGGGGATTGCAGGTCCCCATGAGGATAGTAATACAATCCCACACACACTCACACACGCAAACATACACACACACACACACACACACACACACACACACACACACACACACACACACACACACACACACACACACACTCCCCACAGGAGGTTGGTAAATTTACTGCAGCAGACATAAAGAACAGGATGAATACGATCAGCAAGGTCCCCTGGTTTCAACCAGGATGAATACGATCAGCAAGGTCCCCTGGTTTCAACAGGACGAATACGATCAGCAAGGTCCCCTGGTTTCAACCAGGACGAATACGATCAGCAAGATCCCCTGGTTTCAACCAGGATGAATACGATCAGCAAGATCCCCTGGTTTCAACCAGGATGAATACGATCAGCAAGGTCCCCTGGTTTCAACCAGGATGAATACAATCAGCAAGGTCCCCTGGTTTCAACCAGGATGAATACGATCAGCAAGGTCCCCTGGTTTCAACCAGGATGAATACGATCAGCAAGGTCCCCTGGTTTCAACCAGGATGAATACGATCAGCAAGGTCCCCTGGTTTCAACCAGGATGAATACGATCAGCAAGGTCCCCTGGTTTCAACCAGGATGAATACGATCAGCAAGGTCCCCTGGTTTCAACCAGGATGAATACGATCAGCAAGATCCCCTGGTTTCAACCAGGATGAATACGATCAGCAAGGTCCCCTGGTTTCAACCAGGATGAATACGATCAGCAAGGTCCCCTGGTTTCAACCAGGATGAATACGATCAGCAAGGTCCCCTGGTTTCAACCAGGATGAATACGATCAGCAAGGTCCCCTGGTTTCAACCAGGATGAATACGATCAGCAAGGTCCCCTGGTTTCAACCAGGATGAATACGATCAGCAAGGTCCCCTGGTTTCAACCAGGATGAATACGATCAGCAAGGTCCCCTGGTTTCAACCAGGATGAATACGATCAGCAAGATCCCCTGGTTTCAACCAGGATGAATACGATCAGCAAGGTCCCCTGGTTTCAACCAGGATGAATACGATCAGCAAGGTCCCCTGGTTTCAACCAGGATGAATACGATCAGCAAGGTCCCCTGGTTTCAACCAGGATGAATACGATCAGCAAGGTCCCCTGGTTTCAACCAGGATGAATACGATCAGCAAGGTCCCCTGGTTTCAACCAGGATGAATACGATCAGCAAGGTCCCCTGGTTTCAACCAGGATGAATACGATCAGCAAGATCCCCTGGTTTCAACCAGGATGAATACGATCAGCAAGGTCCCCTGGTTTCAACCAGGATGAATACGATCAGCAAGATCCCCTGGTTTCAACCAGGATTAATACGATCAGCAAGGTCCCCTGGTTTCAACCAGGATGAATACGATCAGCAAGATCCCCTGGTTTCAACCAGGATGAATACGATCAGCAAGATCCCCTTGTTTCAACCAGGATGAATACGATCAGCAAGGTCCCCTGGTTTCAACCAGGATGAATACGATCAGCAAGATCCCCTGGTTTCAACCAGGATGAATACGATCAGCAAGGTCCCCTGGTTTCAACCAGGATGAATACGATCAGCAAGGTCCCCTGGTTTCAACCAGGATGAATACGATCAGCAAGGTCCCCTGGTTTCAACCAGGATGAATACGATCAGCAAGGGGTTCATTTCCTTATTTCTCTCTAACATGCGTCCCAAATGGCACCCTATTTGCTTCATAGTGCAATACTTTTCACCTGGGAGTAGGGTGCCGTTTTGGAACTCTAACGGGATGATTTGTTATTAATCCCAGATCTAGTGATGCTGGATAAAGTGTTCCAGTCTACAACAGTTTAATCCGTAATCCTGTAATTAGTTCCTTCAGAGAAAGACGTAGACCCACAGGGTGTCTGTCTCTCTGATGATATGGGGCTGCGTCCCAAATGGCACACTGTCCCCTATACAGTGTACAGATGTAGGATCTTAATTTGAGCCAATTTGCTACAGCATGAAAATAATCTTACAGCAACATGAAATGTGAATTATTGTGTGGATTATAATTAATTGACATTTTTGTAGGGGTTGATACGTTTTACACTACACGTTTTACATTACCAGCAATGCATTAAAGTTATCCTGCAACAGGGTGATCAAATTAAGATCCTACATCTGTACCCCTGGGGCTCTGGTCAAAAGTAGTACACTATATACGGAGTATGGTGCAGCTATTTGGGATGCCGCCGTGGCCTCTCTGTTGATATGGAGGAAGTCAAGGGTTCTTGAGGAAGTGAGACCTGTACGGAAACACAGTGTGAGTCTGGAAGCTGTAAAAGAGCCAATGAGACGGCCCCGTACTCAACAGGGGGCCAATAAGATGACCTGATGCTCAGCGAGGACTCTACAATCTCACAGTGATTCCATTGGGACTGAATCATTCTCCCCGGCTGGGTCTCCACTCACAACTCACAAGTTTCTTTCCTTTCCCATTACTTGTGTTTGCCTCTCTTTAGTGTTGTGGCGGTTGAATCAGTGTTACAGAATGAAACGGTCAGCTCACACACACACACACACGCTCACACACACACACACACACACACATTGACATACTCTGCCTCTCACTTGATCAATGTTATCTTGACAATGGGGCTCGGCCTGCTCTGAACCTTACAGTCAACATCACCGACACATCACCGCGGTTAGTCAGAGAGTCATCCATCACCTTACAGTCAACATTACTGCAGTCAGTCAGAGATTCATCCATCACCTTACAGTCAACATCACCGCGGTCAGTCAGAGAGTCATCTATCACCTTACAGTCAACATCACCGACACATCACCGCGGTTAGTCAGAGTCATCCATCACCTTACAGTCAACATCACCGACACATCACCGCGGTTAGTCAGAGAGTCATCCATCACCTTACAGTCAACATCACCGACACATCACCGCGGTTAGTCAGAGAGTCATCCATCACCTTACAGTCAACATCACCGACACATCACCGCGGTCAGTCAGAGAGTCATCCATCACCTTACAGTCAACATCACCGACACATCACCGCGGTCAGTCAGAGAGTCATCCATCACCTTACAGTCAACATCACCGACACATCACCGCGGTCAGTCAGAGAGTCATCCATCACCTTACAGTCAACATCACCGACACATCACCGCGGTTAGTCAGAGAGTCATCCATCACCTTACAGTCAACATCACTGACACATCACCGCGGTCAGTCAGAGAGTCATCCATCACCTTACAGTCAACATCACCGACACATCACCGCGGTCAGTCAGAGAGTCATCCATCACCTTACAGTCAACATCACCGACACATCACCGTGGTCAGTCAGAGAGTCATCCATCACCTTACAGTCAACATCACCGACACATCACCGCGGTCAGTCAGAGAGTCATCCATCACCTTACAGTCAACATCACCGACACATCACCGTGGTCAGTCAGAGAGTCATCCATCACCTTACAGTCAACATCACCGACACATCACCGCGGTTAGTCAGAGAGTCATCCATCACCTTACAGTCAACATCACTGACACATCACCGCGGTCAGTCAGAGAGTCATCCATCACCTTACAGTCAACATCACCGACACATCACCGCGGTCAGTCAGAGAGTCATCCATCACCTTACAGTCAACATCACCGACACATCACCGCGGTCAGTCAGAGAGTCATCCATCACCTTACAGTCAACATCACCGACACATCACCGTGGTCAGTCAGAGAGTCATCCATCACCTTACAGTCAACATCACCGACACATCACCGCGGTTAGTCAGAGAGTCATCTGTCATCAACACAGAGGGAGGACGTCCAAGTGTCACAGGTGGGATCTGAACACAGAGCCCTATACTAGCAATTACGTTTGAGGAGTTAGCGAGGGCTTTGGTCAACTCTAAGTTCAACTCGGGATAACATGTACCACGAAAGTGGCTCACCTTTTAGCCAGGTAAATTTCTATGGCAACGAATCCTTCAGAATTAACCTCCCCCTGAGTCAGGCTAACTCAGGGCTCACTCCATTTATCCTGAGTGTCTGAGCTGCGGGTTGAGGACCAATGAAAATCAGATACCCTCCCTCTCGCAAAGATTGTGTGATCATCCAATTCATTTGATTTGATGATTTCATTTGATAATGTGGTCCTCTGTAGCTCAATTGGTAGAGCATGGCGCTTGTAACCCCATGGTAGTGGGTTCGATCCCTGGGACCACCCATACGTAAAAATGTATGCACACATGA
>NW_028157700.1:97500-170000 GCF_964263955.1 Coregonus lavaretus
CGCAGAACTACTTTAACTCAGTGACATTTGTAGGTTTTCGACCGTGAACTGCTCGTTTTAGGTCCTGCCACAACATCTCAATCGGGTTCAGGTCTGGACTTTGAATGGGACATTCCAAAATTTGAAATGTGTTGCTTTTCAGCCATTCTAATGTACACTTGCTTGTGTTTTGTCCGTCTGCATGACCCAGCTGTGCTTCAGCTTCAGCTCACCGATGAATGGCCTGACATTCTCCTGTAGAATTCTCTGATACAAAGCAGAATTCATGGTTCCTTCAATGATGGCAAGTCGTCCAGGTCCTGAGGTTAAAAAAAAGCATCCCCAAACCATCACACTACCACCACCATGCTTGACCATTGGTATAAGGTTCTTACTGTGGAATGCAGTGTTCGGTTTTCGCCAGACATATAACGGGACCCATGTTGTCCAAAAAGTAAACTCCAAAAAGCACCTGGAAGTACCTGGATGAACATCAAGACTCCTGGAAAAATGCTCTATTGACAGATGAGTCAAAAAAGTGGTTCTTTTTGGACGACATAGGTCCTGTTATGTCTGGCGAAAACCAAACACTGCATTCTGCAAAAATAGAGAAAATCAGAAAGGGGGCAAATCCTTTTTCACGGCACTGTAGACTGAAGGAGACTGATTGGAGGTAAACTAGAGGACGAAGTGAAAGATCTCTTTTCTTCTTGTTGAGAAAGTGGCATTGGGACGCATAAAGAAACACCAGGCCTTTAGAGTGTGTGTGCGCATGTTTCTCAACGAGTTGGGTTTAAAGCAACAACAACAAAAATGTAAAAGATAATGGACAATAAAGAAATGTTACTACCCCCTAAAGCACGTGTCAAACTTAGAGCCGAGTGGGTTTTCGCTCCACCCTTGTACTTGATTACTTAATTGACCTCACTAATTAGTAAAGAACTCCCCTCACCTGGTTGTCTAAGTCTTAATTGAAAGGTAAAAACCCAAAACCTGCAGACACTCGGCCCTCTGTGGAATGAGTTTGACAACCCTGCCCTAAAGGGTTGCAGAATCC
Organism: Coregonus lavaretus; assembly: GCF_964263955.1. Taxonomy (NCBI): domain Eukaryota; kingdom Metazoa; phylum Chordata; class Actinopteri; order Salmoniformes; family Salmonidae; genus Coregonus; species Coregonus lavaretus. Next base: position 98,537 of record NW_028157700.1, read on the forward strand.
AGTAACTTTTTCTAAAATCCCAGTTGGAATATTCCCTGAATCGGAATCAGAAGGGGAATAAGTAGCAAATCTGAAATCCTCCAACCAGGGTTTCTGGAAAATCAGGGAATTGTGTTAATTGAATTTTGCGGTCCTAAACAACTCATCTAATCGCTAAGGTAATCAGTGTGTTTTGTTTAATGGCCCAAAGTTATGATTTAGCATACAAAATATGGAATACCCTTGATACCACCCAGACCCAGAACCAGACCACCCAGACCACCAGACCACCAGACCACCAGAACACCAGACCACCCAGACACCCAGACCACCCCGACCACCAGACACCCAGACCACCAGACCACCCAGACCCAGACCACCAGACTACCAGACCACCCAGACCCAGACCACCCAAACCCAGACCACCAGACCACCCAGACCCAGACCACCAGACCACCCAGACCCAGACCCAGACCCAGACCACCAGACCACCCAGACCACCAGACCACCCAGACCACCCAGACTACCAGACCACCCAGACCACCCAGACCCAGACCCAGACCACCAGACACCCAGACCCAGACCACCAGACCACCCAGACCCAGACCACCAGACACCCAGACCCAGACCACCAGACCACCCAGACCCAGACCCAGACCACTAGACCACCCAGACACAGACCACCCAGACCCAGACCACCCAGACCACCCAGACCCAGACCACCAGACCACCCAGACCCAGACCCAGACCACCCAGACCACCCAGACCACCAGACCACCCAGACCCAGACCCAGACCACCCAGACCACCCAGACCCAGACCCAGACCACCCAGACCACCAGACCACCCAGACCCAGACCCAGACCACCAGACCACCCAGACCCAGACCCAGACCACCCAGACCACCCAGACCCAGACCCAGACCACCAGACCACCCAGACCCAGACCCAGACCACCCAGACCCAGACCCAGACCACCAGACCACCCAGACCACCAGACCACCAGACCACCAGACTACCAGACACCCAGACCAAGACCCAGACCACCAGACCCAGACCACCTCTCTTTTCTCTTTCTATTGCCTGGGAAATTCATCTCCCTCCACACACACACACAGAAACACACCCTGCCTGCCAGCCCGCCTGCCTGTGTAAATCTCTGTACGTGTGACAACAGGATGATGCGTGGTCCAATAAAGAGGGTTGTGCCTCACTAAGGCTAATAGCTGTGTGTGTGTGTATGTGTATGTGTATGTGTATGTGTATGTGTATGTGTGTGTGTGCGTACATGCGTGCGTGTGTGTGTGTGCTCAAGTATGTGTGTGTGTGCATGTCCTTGAGTTCTATATGTGAGTTTGTGTGCATGTATGTATCTGTGAGTGTGTGTCCTTGCGTGCCTGTGGGTGTGTGTGTGTGTGTGTGTGGTGTGTGTGTGTGTGTGTGTGGTGTGTGGTGTGTGTGTGTGTGGATGCGTGTGGGGTGTGTGTGCGTGTGTGGTGTGTGTGTGTGTGTGTGTGTGCGTGTGCGTGTGCGGTGTGTGGTGTGTGTGTGTGTGTGGACGCGTGTGGGGTGTGTGTGTGGTGTGTGGTATGTGGTGTGTGTGTGTGTGTGGTGTGTGTGTGTGTGGACGCGTGTGTGGTGTGTGTGTGGTGTGTGGTGTGTGTGCCTTGCACCAGGGCTTAGAGAGCAGCTGCCATCACTCACCAGGGACAGGGTGGTTGTTCGGTGACATGGCAGCACTAAATATAAGATACATCTCACTCTGGGGATGAGATGAGGAAGCAGAGAGGAGCGGGGGAGGAGGAGGAGAAGGAGTGAAAGTTAGGAGCCGGGGTGAGGAGGGTGAGGTGAAGGAGAGATGGAGGACGGGGAAGAGGAGGAGGAGGAAGAGGGTGAGGATGAAGGGGGTGAGAGTTAGGAGCAGGAATGATGGGGTGGGGAGAGTTAGGAGAGGGAGAGGGAGGTTGGAGGGTAAGGGGGATGAGAGTTAAGGGGGAGGGGTTGTCTTATTCCCGAAGCTATCTGACAGGCTAGCATCGTGACTGGAACATTAATCGGACCTGCCGGCCGGTTTGTGTGTGTGTTTGTGTGTTTGTGAATATATGCCGCACCCATCAAAGTCACTCTTGACACTGATAGAAACAGGCACCTTTCTGTGGCTACACAGCTGTCGTCTCTCTAGTTACACACACACACACGCACACACACGCACACACACACACACACACACATACACACACACACACACACACACACACACACACACACACACACACACACACGCACACACACACATACTTACAGTGGAACCAATTAAGAAAAAGGAATGACTGTAGCGCAATAACTGGAAGTCTATGGATATTTAGTTAGCAATTGCACTAGCGCTCGTTAGCAACTACCTTCAGACTGAACGCAGACTTAAAAATGGTATCCACAAGTTAATCTGACTCTGGGAAAGTAGATACATGGCCTCATTGCCAAAATCCGTAAGCATTCTTTTAACTATTTCAAATACAACAGCGGAACCCAGAAGCAGACCAGGACAAGGTGAGTAGAATGAAGGTGAGTATTTATTTAAAGACTTAAATGTGGAAGCAGGAGAATCCAGGTGACGGAGCTGGCAGTGGAGGTGAGTTGGTGGGAGTGAATGGGCAGATCCAATGATGTTTCTGAAGCCACAGACGACCAGGCAGAGGTGGAGTGAATGGGCAGATCCAATGATGTCTCTGAAGCCACAGACGACCAGGCAGAGGTGGAGTGAATGGGCAGATCCAATGATGTTTCTGAAGCCACAGACGTCCAGGCAGCGGTGGAGTGAATGTTCCGGGAGAGTAACTGTAGACAGAGGAAACGAAGGTGAGTTCACAGCAAGCAAAAAGTAACAGAACAGCAAAACTAACTTTAGTAATCTGAGGCTGATACGCAGGCACCACATACTGTTCATGGCTAACGATCCGGCAGGGAATGGATGTCAGGTCAGAGCTTATGAAGTGGAGAGGTGATGTTCAGAACCAGGTGTGCAGATAGCTGATGAGATGCAGGTGCGGGTAATGGAGAGATCTCCCGCCTTGCTTCGTCGCCCGGCAACCAGACAGGGTGCGTTCAGGAAACTCAGGAGAAGAAAAAAAACTCCAGGACAGAAAACAGGCAACTCAGACAGAAACCGACTCAGGAAGCGGGATTCATGACAGTCATGGTCTCATCCTTCTATGTCTTCAACCGTTTATTTTCTTGCATTTTCCCATCCTGGAGTCTGAGACCTTATGGGGATGTGTGGGAGAGAAGAGGAATTTATGACAATTTACCATAGACACTAGCTACCATAGACACTAGCTACACTAGCTAGCTACTCTACTAGCATCATTAGCATGATTTATACCATTTAGCATAGCTAGTAATGTTATCCACTGCTAGCTATTAATAATAATAATAGCTAGTGTTAAACATTACTTTCTAACACTAATAGCTAGTTATCACAATTTTATATACAGTGGGGAAAAAAAGTATTTAGTCAGCCATCAATTGTGCAAGTTGTCCCACTTAAAAAGATGAGAGAGGCCTGTAATTTTCATCATAGGTACACGTCAACTATGACAGACAAAATGAGGGGAAAAAAATCCAGAAATTCACATTGTAGGATTTTTAATGAATTTATTTGCAAATTATGGTGGAAAATAAGTATTTGGTCAATAACAAAAGTTTCTCAATACTTTGATATATACCCTTTGTTGGCAATGACAAAGGTCAAACGTTTTCTGTAAGTCTTCACAAGGTTTTCACACACTGTTGCTGGTATTTTGGCCCATTCCTCCATGCAGATCTCCTCTAGAGCAGTGATGTTTTGGGGCTGTCACTGGGCAACACAGACTTTCAACTCCCTCCAAAGATTTTCTATGGGGTTGAGATCTGGAGACTGGCTAGGCCACTCCAGGACCTTGAAATGCTTCTTACGAAGCCACTCCTTCGTTGCCCGGGCGGTGTGTTTGGGATCATTGTCATGCTGAAAGACCCAGCCACGTTTCATCTTCAATGCCCTTGCTGATGGAAGGAGGTTTTCACTCAAAATCTCACGATACATGGCCCCATTCATTTTTTCCTTTACACGGATCAGTCGTCGTGGTCCCTTTGCAGAAAAACAGCCCCAAAGCATGATGTTTCCACCCCCATGCTTCACAGTAGGTATGGTGTTCTTTGGATGCAACTCAGCATTCTTTGTCCTCCAAACACGACGAGTTGAGTTTTTACCAAAAAGTTATATTTTGGTTTCATCTGACCATATGACATTCTCCCAATCCTCTTCTGGGTCATCCAAATGCACTCTAGCAAACTTCAGTCGGGCCTGGACATGTACTGGCTTAAGCAGGGGGACACGTCTGGCACTGCAGGATTTGAGTCCCTGGCGGCGTAGTGTGTTACTGATGGTAGGCTTTGTTACTTTGGTCCCAGCTCTCTGCAGGTCATTCACTAGGTCCGCCCGTGTGGTTCTGGGATTTTTGCTCACCGTTCTTGTGATGATTTTGACCCCACGGGGTGAGATCTTGCGTGGAGCCCCAGATCGAGGGAGATTATCAGTGGTCTTGTATGTCTTCCATTTCCTAATAATTGCTCCCACAGTTGATTTCTTCAAACCAAGCTGCTTACCTATTGCAGATTCAGTCTACCCAGCCTGGTGCAGGTCTACAATTTTGTTTCTGGTGTCCTTTGCCGGCTCTTTGGTCTTGGACAGGTGTCTTTTATACTGATAACAAGTTCAAACAGGTGCCATTAATACAGGTAACGAGTTTAGGACAGAGGAGCCTCTTAAAGAAGAAGTTACAGGTCTGTGAGAGCCAGAATTCTTGCTTGTTTGTACGTGACCAAATACTTATTTTCCACCATAATTTGCAAATAAATTCATAAAAAATCCTACAATGTGATTTTCTGGATTTTTTTTCTCTCAATTTGTCTGTCATAGTTAACGTGTACCTATGATGAAAATTACAGGCCTCTCTCATCTTTTTAAGTGGGAGAACATGCACAATTTGTGGCTGACTAAATACTTTTTTTCCCCACTGTAATACACTAGCTAGTTAGCTTGCTAGCAAGCAAGTTAGTCTTAAAATTGAAACCACTCATGTTAGCATGCTGACAAAGGATGCCAGCTAGCTAGATAACTTACCAGCTACCTAGCTAGGGACTGTACCTGAGTTCAAACGTTAGATACCTAGTGTTATGATGAGTTTCTCTGGTATCAAGTAATCACAGTTATTTTCCAATTGCTAACACACTAAAATGACATGCACAGCACAATTATTTAAACTGACACACAGAGAGCAAAACCTCTTCTCAAGTCCCCAAAAGTCTAAACACATTTTCTGCTTTACATACATTTTGCAATTCAAAATGGCACTTTTTAAATGCACTGCACACGGTTCTCTACATAAGACAAAACAATCTGACATAAAGTCACATGTTTGCCATTTCAAAACACTGCCATTCAAAATGACACTACATGAGCTAATTGGCCAATACATGTGCCACCTGGCCAAACACCTCAATGGTTAATTGTTACCACTTCAATCAGGATGTAAGCGCTATGAAAAGACCACAGGTGAGCACCTTTTGTTTTACAACAACAATGGAAGACGTTGCAGAGAGAGGACGAGGAAGAGGAAGAGGGAGGGTTTGAATGAGAGGGGGAGGAAGAGTGAGAGGTAGGGGTAGAGCTGGTAGAGGAGTTCATGGCCAAAGAAGACAACAACTTTCAAATGAAATCAGAGCAACCTTAGTTGATCATGTCATCAACCATGGGCTGACAATGCGAGAGGCTGGACAGAGAGTGCAGCCCAACTTGAGCCGCTTTACTGTCGCCTGTGTCATCCGGACATTTAGACCGGAGTCCAGGTATGTAACCAACATTTATTTCACACTATGTAGTACACCCCATGTCATAGTGTATCAGTTGGGTGACACCTGTTTACTTCATGAATGGCTGATGTCATACACCAACTGCACAAGTTTCCTGTACAATTTACTCTACTGTGGGGGAAATATCTTTATGCTGCATTGTCCAAGCCCTATATATATTTTTTTTTTCTAAAGGACTGAGAGACACAACCATGGTGGAGGAAGGGGCCAAATGTTCACCGGGGTACAGGAAGCTGCCATTGTAAACTTGGTTTTGGAAAATAATGAAATCAGATTACGAGAAATTCAAAGCCACATCATCCAAGACAACACCATATTCAACAACATTCAACGAAACTCTCAAAGAAACAAAGAGGTCAGACGAGCATATGTGGATGTAAGTACAATATTGACTGCAGTACACTACACGCAACATTGTTTCCCAGTGTACTGGATAACACCATATTGACTGCTTTTGTTCTTTGTTTTCAGGGAGTACTGGAAATGGATGCTCATGCAATCCCACATGAGTTCATCTTTATAGATGAGGCTGGGTTCAACCTAGCAAAGACCAGAAGAAGGTTCAACCTAGCAAAGACCAGAAGAAGGGGGAGAAACGTCATTGGCCACAGAGCCATTATAGAGGTTCCTGGCCAATGTGGTGGGAACATCACAATGTTTGCTGCCATCTCCAATACGAATGGTGTCCTCCACCGTCATGCCATCCTTGGACCATACAACACAGCCCATATTCTCAAATTTCTGGACAGACTCCACAACAGTCTCATACCACCAGAGCGTATGAATGATGCAGACCATCAAAGAACCCGGTACGTTGTAGTATGGGACAACGTGAGCTTTCATCGTGCAGCCCCAGTCCAAAACTGGTTTGCTGACCACCCACCATTTATCGTGCAATACCTCCCACCATACTCACCATTTCTGAACCCCATAGAAGAGTTATTTTCGGCATGGCGGTGGAAGGTATATACGACCGGCAGCCCTTTGTGCGCATGCCTCTTGTGCAGGCTATGGAAGAGCCATGTGATGAGATTGATGTGGGTGCGATTCAGGGATGGATAAGGCACTCAAGGCCCTTCTTCCCTCGATGTCTGGCAAGGGAAGATATTGCCTGTGATGTGGATGAGGTGTTGTGGCCAGACCCAGCTCTGCTGCAAGATGCTGCATAATTATTTTTCTTGCCTCTATATATTTTCTCTGCACATTTTCTTTTTCAGTTTACTGTTTTTTTGTGAGCATATTTTTGTTCAGTCCAATGTTAATATATCTGCTGTGCATATGTTGCACTGACTTGTTTGGTGAAAAATAAACAAATACATGTACAAATGAAACCTAAAGTATTTTCCTCCCCAATTTTGATCTTGTCTCGTCGCTGCAACTCCCCAACGGGCTCGGGAGGCGAGGGTCGAGTCACGTGTCCTCTGAAACATGACCCGCCAAACCGCGCTTCTTATCCCGGAGCCAGCCGCACCAACGTGTCGAAAGAAACACTGTTCAACTGATGACAGAGGTCAGCCTGCAGGCGCCTGGCCTGCCACAGGAAGTCACTAGAGCGCGATGAGCCAAGTAAAGCCCGCCAGGCCAATTGTCCGCCGACCCTATGGGACTCCCGATTACGGCCGGTTGTGATACAGCCCGGGATCGAACCTGGGTTTGTGGTGACGCCTCAGGCCGCTGCGATGCGCTGCCTTAGACCGCTGTGCCACTCGGGAGGCCCCCAAAGTGTCACCCTTTAATCTATTGTTTAATGCGTAGCCTGGTGACGCTTCTGTTTGACTTGTGTTTTAATACTGTCTAGTGATCATTCATTTTAATGTATAGTTTAATGCATAGGCTATTGATGCTTTAGTTCAATAATATGCATGTATGTTTTAATGCACGGTCCAGTGAGGATTTCATCAACTGCATAGACTGATGTCTTAATGCTGGAGCCCTTAATTGGTGAAACTGCTGTTTGGGATATTACAACCTTTGGCTGTCCCCATAGGAGAACCCCTTTGAAGAACCCTTGTTGGCCCTATGGAACCTGGTCTAAAGTAGTGAACTATACAGGGAATAAGGTGCCATTTGGGACGTATGCATTGAATGACATTAAACCGTGTGCATTGGGTTTTAATGTATCTGTGTTCCTGGAGCCAGAGTAAAAAATGTTGCTGTTTCTGGATAACATAACAATCACACACGGCCACACAGTTGAGTTTCTTTTTTTTTCTGAGCTGCTGCCAGCAGATCAATGGATTGGACAGGAGGCGGAAAAACACGTCACACTTTAGATGATCGAAATTGGATGAACTGGACAGCAACAGATAAAATTGACCTTTTGTGGAAGGAAGAAATATTAGGCGATGAGCGAAGTGCGTCCCAAATGTCACCCTATTCACTATATAGTGCAGTACTTTAGACCAGAGCCCATGAAGTGCACTATATAGACAACAGGGTACCATTTGGGATGCGCACTAAATATGGACATTTTGTGGAAGGGAGATACATTAGGGTGTGTGTGCATGTGTGTGTATGAGTGCATGTGTGTATAGGAGTGCATGTGTGTGTGTGTGTGTGTGTGTGTGTGTGTGTGTGTGTGTGTGTGTGTGTGTGTGTGTGTGTGTGTGTGTGTGTGTGTGTGTGTGTGTGTGTGTGTGTGTGTGTGTGTGTGTGTGTGTGTGTGTGTGTGTGTGTGTGTGTGTGTGTGTGTGTGTGTGTGTGTGTGTGTGTGTGTGTGTGTGTGTGTGTGTGTGTGTGGCATTCTCATTAATCATTGCTTTGCTGCAGCAAGCAGGCTGAGGTTTCAGTATGGCTTAGCCAATCAATGGAGCCCAACCACACTATAATTGGTAGTTATTGGATTTAATTTGGACCAATTGAGAGCTTGTTAAACTTTGGAGCAACAGACAGAGAGTCGGTCTAATACAGGGACCTGGTGAACACAACACAGCCAAAAGCAGAAACGGACTGGCTATAGGGCACTTTGGGCAAATGCCAAAATGGGTCGGTCCATCTTTAGCACAGCGGGCCGGGTTTGTGCAGAATGATCATTATTTGGGAAGGGGCCTTGAGTTAAAATGTGGGGGGGGTTAGGGGCCTCAATGACAAATCTGGGCTGGTGTGTTAGAAATGCCTGGGGCAATTTCTGGTCCCAATCCCCCCCTGGTAGAGGAGTGCAGGACCACCATGCACTCTGCTCTGTTCCCTTTGGTCCTTATCCAAACAGATTTCACATCTATAAGCTATGTGTGTGTGTGTGTGTGTGTGTGTGTGTGTGTGTGTGTGTGTGGGTGGGTGGGTGTGTGTGTGTGTGTGTGTGTGTGTGTGTGTGTGTGTGTGTGTGTGTGTGTGTCTACAGCTCTTGGATCCTACCACAGGCAGGTCATCTCTTTGTGGTGGTTTACCAATGACAGCCCTGACAGACGGCACAATGGATTTTAACTGCTCTGTTACACTGAACATGTTCCCCGCTGGTGGCCACGAGATGGATGGAGAGATTTAGACAGAGGTGGGCGGGGACAAGAGATTGATAGAGATTGAGAAAGAGAGAGAGATTGAGAGAGGGAGAGGGAGCGAGAGGGGGGCGAAAGAGAGAGAGGTAGAGAGGGGAGAGAAAGAGAGAGAGAGAGAGAGGTAGAGAGGGGAGAGAAAGAGAGAGAGAACAGGCCTGACCAACCCTGAACAACCCAGACCAACCCTGACAAACCCTAACCAACCCTAACCAACCCTGACCAACCCTGACCAACCCTGAACAACCCTGACCAACCCTGACAAACCCTAACCAACCCTGACCAACCATGACCAACCCTAACCAGCCCTGACCAACCCTGACCAACCCTGACCAACCCTAACCAACCCTGACCAACACTGACCAGCCCTGACCAACCCTAAGCAACCCTGACCAACCCTGACCAACCCTGACCAACCCTAACCAACCCTGACTGATTGATGCAGTATGGTCATGCAATACCACCACCCTGACCAACCCTGACCAACCCTAACCAACCCTGACCAACCCTGACCAACCCTGACCAACCCTCACCATAAATCCCACATCAGCAGGACCTGACAGGCATAATAATCATGTATTTTCTATCACATTTGTTATAGTGTCGATATTGATCAGTTATGCTAGCCTAACATTCTCTGGGTGAATTTCTTTGGGTGTAAAACAGCAACACAGGCTAGGAGCACCCTTGGAGCAATCAGGGGTAACGTTCCTTGCCCCCTCCAGCTACATGTCCAGCTCTCTAACCGCCGCCCCCTTTGGTACTAATGTAAATACTCCTCCTTTACACAGAGACACACAGAGACAAACACACACACACACAACCGTGTGTATTTGTGTGTGTGTGTGTGTGTGTGTGTGTGTGTGTGTGTGTGTGTGTGTGTGTGTGTGTGTGTATTTGCTTGGTTATCTCTGATGGTTACAGACGCGTGGGGAGCAAAGAATCAACAGGAAACCAATGGCATTGATCCCCGGGCGGATGGACTGTGGTGTGGAGTACACGGGGTGACGAAGGGTCTCTGATTGGATCGCTCCACGTGTGTGTGTGTGTGTGTGTGTGTGTGTGTTTGTGTGCGTGCGTGCGTGCGTACGTGTGTGTGTGAGGTGAATGTGTGCATGTATATGTATGTGTATGTATAGCTCAATCGGAGGTTGTAGCCAATGACAGGTAGATCGATTTTGCTCTGGAAGCCGACCCAGGTGTCTTAACACAGCCTTCCCTTACATTTTAAAATCAAATCAAATCAAAGTTTATTGGTCGCGTACACAGATTTGCAGATGTTATGGCAGGTGCAGCAAAATGCTGATGTTTCTAGCTCCAACAGAGCAGTAATACCTAGCATTAATAATAACTACACACATCATCATCCAGAAAAAATAACCAAAATAAATTCTATAGGATGAGCCATGACTAGAATACAGTATATACATATGAAGTGGGTAAAACAGTGTGTAAACATTATTAAAGTGACCAGTGTTCAATGACTCTATGTACATTGGGCAGCAGTCTCTAAGGTGCGGGGTAGAGTACCGGGTGGTAGCCGGCTAGTTACAGTGACTAAGGTTCAGGGCAGGGTACTGGGTGGAGGCCGGCTAGTGCTGGCTATTTAACAGTCTGATGGCCTTGAGATAGAAACTGTCTCTCAGTCTCTCTGTCCCAACTTTGATGCACCTTCTTGGGCTTCCTGTGACACCGGGTGCCGTAGATGTCCTGGAGGGCAGGCAATGTGCCCCCGGTGATGCGTTGGGAAGACCGCACCACCATGTGGAGAGCCCTTCGGATGCGGACATTGTAATTGCTGTACCAGGCGGTGATACAGCCCGGCAGGATGCTCTCAATGGTGTATCTCTAGGAGTTTTTTTTAATTTTTTTATTTCACCTTTATTTAACCAGGTAAGCCAGTTGAGAACAAGTTCTCATTTACAACTGCGACCTGACCTATGAGGGTCTTAAGAGCCAAGCCGAATTTCTTCAGCCTCCTGAGGTTGAAGAGGTGCTGTTGCGCCTTCTTCACCACACTGTCTGTGTGAATGGACCATTTCAGTTTGTCGGTGATGTGCACACCAAAGAACTTGAAGCTTTTGACCGTCTCCACTGTGGCCCCGTCGATGTGGATGGGGGCGTGCTCTCTCTGCTGTCTCCTGTAGTCCACGATCAGCTCCTTTGTTTTGTTGACATTGAAAGAGAGGTTATTTTTCCTGGCACCACTCCACAGGGCTCTCACCTCCTCCCTGTAGGCTGTCTCATTATTGTTGGTAATCAGGCTTACCTCTGTTGTGTCGTCAGCAAACTTGATGATTGAGTTGGAGGCGTGCGTGGCCACGCAGTCATGGGTGAACAGGGAGTACAGGAGGGGGCTGAGCACACACCCTTGTGGGGCCCCAGTGTTGAGGATCAGCGTAGTGGAGGTGTTGTTGCCTACCTTCACCACCTGGGGGCGGTCCGTCAGGAAGTCCAGGACCCGGTTGCACAGGGAGGGGTTCAGACCCAGGGCCCCGAGCTTAATGATGAGCTTGGAGGGTACTATGGTGTTGAAGGTTGAGCTGTAGTCGATGAATAGCATTTTTACATAGGTATTTATCTTGCCCAGGTGGGATAGTGCAAATTGCAATTGCATCGTACGTGGATCTATTGGGGCAGTAAGCAAATTGAAGTGGGTCTAGTGTGTTGGGTAAGTTGGAGGTGAAATTATCCTTAACTAGCCTCTCAAAGCACTTCATGATGACAAGAGTGCTACGGGCCGACAGTCATTTAGGTCAGTTACCTTTACTAGTAGCTTGAAATAAAATACACATTTGTTGTGTGTGTGTGTGTGTCAAATCAAAATCTAATTTTATTTTTCACATGCACCGAATACAACAGGTGTAGGAAACCTTACCATGAAATGCTTACTTACAAGCCCTTAACCAAAAATGCAGTTTGTAAAAAAAAATTACAAAATGCATTACTAAATAAACTAAAGTAAAACAATGTAACACAATAAAATAACAATAACGAGGCTATACAGTGCATTCGGAAAGTATTCAGACCCCTTGACTTTTTCCTCATTTTGTTACGTTAAAGCCTTATTCTAAAATTGTTTTTTCCCTCATCAATCTATACACAATACCCCATAATGACAAAACAAAAACATGTTTTTAGGATTTTGGCAAATGTATAAAAAATTTAAAACTGAAATGTCACATTTACATATATTCAGACCCATTACTTAGTACTTTGTTGAAGCACCTTTGGCAGCGATTACAGCCTCAAGTCTTCTTGGGTATGACGCTACAAGCTTTGCACACTTGTATTTGGGGAGTTTCTCCCATTCTTCTCTGCAGATCCTCTCAAGCTCTGTCAGGTTTGATTGGGAGAGTCACAGATATTTTCTGGTCTCTCCAGAGATGTTAGATCGGGTTCAAGTCCGGGCTCTGGCTGGGCCACTCAAGGACATTCAGAGACTTGTCTCCTGCGTTGTCTAGGCTGTGTGCTTAGGGTCGTTGTCCTGTTGGAAGGTGAACCTTTGCCCCAGTCTGAGGTCCTGAGTGCTCTGGAGAAGGTTTTAATCTAGGATCTATCTGTACTTTGCTCCATTCATCTTTCCCTTGATCCTGACTAGTCTCCCTGCCGCTGAAAAATATCCCCACAGTATGATGCTGACACCACCATGTTTCACCGTAGGGATGGTGCCAGGTTTCCTCCAGACGTGACGCTTGGCATTCAGGCCAGAGAGTTCAATCTTGTTTCTCATTTTCTGCGAGTCCTTTAGGTGCCTTTTTGCAAACTCCAAGCAGGCTGTCATGTGCCTTTTACTGAGGAGTGGCTTCCGTCTGGCCACTCTACCATAAAGGCCTGATTGGTGGAGTGCTGCAGAGATGGGAGAACCTTCCAGAAAGACAACCATCTCCACAGAGGAACTCTGGAGCTCTGTCAGAGTGACCATCGGGTTCTTGGTCACCTCCCTGACCAAGGCCCTTCTCCCCTGATTGGGTCGGGCGGCCAGCTCTGGGAAGAGTCTTGGTGGTTCCAAACTTCTTACATTTAAGAATGATGGAGGCCACTGTGTTATTGGGGACATTTTTTGGTACCCTTCCTCAGATCTGTGCCTCTACAAAATCCTGTCTCGGAGCTCTACGGACAATTCCTTCGAGCTCATGGCTTGGTTTTTGCTCTGACATGCACTGTCAACTGTGGAACCTTATATAGACTGGTGTGTGCCTTTCCAAATCATGTCCAATCAATGCAAATAGTCTGGGTAGCCATTTGATTAGCTGTTCAGCAGTCATCTGACCACTTCCATATTGAGCGAGTTACTGGTACTTCCTGCTTTAGTTTTGTCTTGTAAGCAGGAATCAGGAGGATAGAATTATGGTCAGATTTGCCAAATGGAGGGTGAGAGAGAGCTTGTATGCATCTGTGTGTGGAGTAAAGGTGGTCTATAGTTTTTTCCTCTGGTTGCACATGTGACATGCTGGTAGAAATGAGGTAAAACGGATTTCAGTTTTCCTGCATTAAAGTCCCCGGCCACTAGGAGCGCCGCCTCTGGATGAGCATTTTCTTGTTTGCTTATGGCCTTACACAGCTCCTTGAGTGTCTTAGTATCGGTTTGTGGTGGTAAATAGGCGGCTACGAAATAATAGAGATGAAAACTGTTAATGTCCATGCATGTGTGTGCATGGCTGTGTCAGAAATAAAAAATAAATATATATTTTCCCATGCCATTCCATAGAACTTTAGATTTGTTTAGGTCAGATCCATTTCAACATGTTCCAATACTTTCAGAAACTGCATACTAGGTACACAAGACAGGACGTTGAAAAAAACATTATGGAATGAGAGTTCGAGTTCTCTACGGATTCATCAAAGGATGCCCATGTAGGGAGTGGTATTGGCTTGCAGCAGGAATGACGAAGCAATGGTTGGGAGACACGTCCCATCTTAGTAGAGAGCTTTACTGACACCATGTGGCAAACAACAGATCTCATGATATAAAGTAGTGAATGATTTTTTTAAAAAGATGAAACTTTCGTTTTAAATATGATAGGACTACTACTCGAAACCCTGCAACTATTTAGCATAATTCAGTGCGCCAAATCATTTACATTTACATTCTAGTCATTTAGCAGACGCTCTTATCCAGAGCGACTTACATGAGCAATTAGGGTTAAGTGCCTTGCTCAAGGGCACATCGGCAGATTTTTCACCTAGTCGGCTCGGGGATTAGAACCAGCGACCTTTCGATTACTGGCACAACGCTCTTAGCCACTAAGCTACCTGCCGCCCCATTATCTATTTTCTAATTCTACATGCCCATAGGCCTAGTGTTTAGGCTACCTAATCTGAAAAATGATCAAGATATTCTTTCAAGAAAATGTTTCGGTAGTTTTATTTACATTTTAATGGTGTGCAATTGTTCTGCGACAAACCAGACCAAACAGAATAGGCATTAAGAGATGCTTTGACTCGCCGGCGGTCGTAACCATGTCTTCGTTAAAGCTATTGTTGGTGTCTGGCGCCCCAAGCTGGACAGAACCACGGCAGTAACACAGGCAGAGAAGGAAGATGATTACGGCCATTGACAGCACGACACAGCGTGGTATGTTCCTTACGTAATTTAACATTTATCAGCAGTGATGCGGTGGAACTAGACTACCACGATTGGAAGTATGGAACAGGAGGTGATTTTTATGAATTGTGTCGTGTGAGGAGAGGTAACTTGTTGTCAAAGTTGTGTGATTGTGAAACAACAGTATCTTTGAATTAAGTAGTCTAAACTTTTTTTTTAAATCAATGAGGTTGATAGGCTCATTAGGAATAAATTATCAAATCATAGCAGGTCATTCAAAAACTAAAATGGCAATGTTACCGTCACTGTTATAGTCTAGGCTATATGGGGTATTCCTGGGGTTACCTTCTGTAAATAAACAATATGATGATGAGGCCCTCCTGTAGCTCAGTTGGTAGAGCATGGCGCTTGCAACGCCAGGGTTGTGGGTTCGATTCCCACGGAGGGGCCAGTATGAAAAATGTATGTAATCACTAACTGTAAGTCCCTCTGGATAAGAGCGTCTGCTAAAATGTAAAATGTAAATGATGATGATTGTTATTATTATTAGTAATAGTAGTATTATAATGTCATTACAATGTTATTGTTGTTCGCAATTTTAGTTTACCTGATGATGATGACGATGATGATGATGATGATGGGGAGGAAAAAGAGGAGGAGGATGAAGACGTTGATGAAACTGATGATGTACTTAATCAATATGTTAGTTGACCTTAGTCATTATATCTTACTGTATGCTTTAATTATTATGACCTA
The DNA here is from genome assembly GCF_964263955.1 of Coregonus lavaretus. Taxonomy (NCBI): domain Eukaryota; kingdom Metazoa; phylum Chordata; class Actinopteri; order Salmoniformes; family Salmonidae; genus Coregonus; species Coregonus lavaretus. The sequence continues at coordinate 114,216 of NW_028157700.1, forward strand.
CTGTGGCACATAAAGGTGTTAGGTTTATAACAAGCAGCTATTCTGAGGAAGTCACTTTCCTTGGTGAACAGCCTGCCTCTGTCTGCATGTGTAGAGAGAGTACCGTCCGGCTCCGCGCATGCGCCGTGCAGCCTCCGTTCGCCTCGGTAAGGGTGTCGAGCCCAGCTCGCGCTGGAACACGGCAACAGCGAATATATACAGTATTTTTACATATTAAAAAAAAAAAAAACATTAAAAGAAACGGATGTGCCTCCGAAAACGAAACGGATACCGTCCTCCTGATCATTTTAATGCAAAAAATTGTAAGTATTATTAAATAATAGCCATGTCAAGTAAATGGGTTTTAGTTTGCCAGTCAATGGTGGGTTTTTCCCGTTTTGAAAAAGGTCCGTGATTCCTAGGCTACTGCTGAAGAGAACGGGCTGTCTTGAAAAAACAAACCCTGTAACGTTTTCCCCAAAACCTGTAAAACAACATTTAGTATTTGGATAATGTTTTCGACAACACTCCATATCGTTATACTGAGAATACAGCTTTCCTGGAAATAGAGTAACGATATGTCTTTCGATACAATAACCACTGTGCTTCTCATTCGAAACTGACTGAGGAAGAGCGCTAAGGCACTACAGCTACTGCCGATTATTTTGTCTCTTGTTTCACTGCTTAAATTCTATTAGTAGAATAGTCTGCTCTGCTCTGGATCCATATTAGTACAATATGGAGATGTCAGTTTGTTCCATTTTGGTCGGCTATGATCTCTCTCTCTCTCTCTCTCTCTCTCTCTCTCGGTACCAATGATATGATTTATTTGTCATCATTATGACTAGCGCAAACATGTGCACAGCCTGCTAACTGTAATATTGAAAGCAGATAATTTCAGCACCCAAGTTAGATGTTTCCTGGCTGCTGGTTTGCTATATGCTATGCAAATCACCACAGGAGCGGAAGAAGGAATCCGACGGGTATAGTGCAAACGGGTTTTGCATTTTGTCAGATTTGTCCAATGTGTAATTTTTTTTTGCATGGCATCCGTCAGTTCTCCTCACGCAATAGAATAGGCTATGAGAGAGTGAGTTCGGTGATTTTTCTATGTCAAATCGTGATGCTCTTCTCAGCCTAGCCAAACAAGTTATTCATATGGGGTTAGTGTTTTTGATGGGTTAGTGTCCTTTAGTGTTTGATATGTAGCCTGCGGGTAGTGGGAGGGGGGTGAGGCAAAAACATGTATTTTCTCAAGTCGATCATCAAGGAAGTGAAAAAGGAAAATATCATCATTGGCCGTTGGAAGTTTGTTTTAGTCAGATATCCTATTGATAGGCCTAGATATCATCTGTGTTGCAGGTAACAGGAGAAATCATCACCTTTAACCCTCATATTGTTCCTTTAGCAGTGTGAATCTTTTTATGAGGAGGAGATGCCTACTCCTTTCCTCCCAATCTCGTCGTGTAGTAAAGCGAGTCCGTGACACATGCACGAGACGTTCGAGTGAATGAATTCCGTGTGCGCGGCACCGTAGGCGCGTCCTCGTGGAGCGGAGGAAGGTGAGGGGGCGGGGCACGGGTTGTCGCGTGGTGGCGAAGCGCTTTGAAACATGTTCGCGCGTGCCAATCTCCTGAGGACGCGCTTCTGAATATGAGTGGGATACGAAGCAAAGCTTGCAAACGGCATTTTTGCATTTTTGGGAACACAGATGAGACCAAACCAAGGATTGCAATGAGAATGTCTTTAGTCAGTCAAAATCAATCTACAATTTCTAGTTTTTTTTTATGACTGAAAATGTCTGAAAATGCATCTTGGAGTTTGCCACACATAATTAATAACAGAAGTCAAGTTACCTAAAGCCTTTTCTGTTATTTTGACAGATTGCTCTCCCACCGAGAGGATTCTCTTGTAGGTTAGAGAAAAGAGCAACACAGAGAGCAGTGCAGCAGAAACATATGCCATGAGAGGACTGAGGAGACCAAACAGACATTATGTTAACAGTAAGAAATGTGCATGGAGGTGTTTTGGGGAAATTGATACACTCAGAAACTAAGTACAGTGAACAACAATATAAACTCAACATGTAAAGTGTTGGTCCCATGTTTCATGAGCTGAAATAAAAGATCCCAGAAATGTTCCATACGCACAAAAAGCTTATTTCTCAAAAAATTCTGTGAACACATTTGTTTACATCCCTGTTAGTGATCATTTCTCCTTTTCCAAGATAATCCATCCATCTGACAGGTGTGGCATATCAAGAAGCTGATTAAACAGCATGATCATTGCACAGGTGCACCTTGTGTTGGGGACAATAAAAAGCCACTCTAAAATGTGCAGTTTTGTCACACAACGCAATGCCACAGATGGCTCAAGTTTTGAGGGAGCGTGCAATTGGCTTGCTGACTGCAGGAATGTCCACCAGAGCTGTTGCCAGAGAATTAACCGTCTTCAGTGGGCAAATGCTCACCTTCAATGGCCACTGGCAAGCTGGAGAAGTGTGCTATTCACGGATTAATCCCGGTTTCAACTGTACCGGGCAGATGACAGACAGCGTGTATAGCGTCGTGTGGGCGAGCAATTTGCTGATGTCAACATTATGAACAGAGTGCCCCATGGTGGCGGTGGGGTTATGGTATGGGCAGGCATAAACTACAGACAACGTACACAATTGCATTTTATCGATGGCAATTTGAATGCACAGTGATACCGTGATGAGATCCTGAGGCCCATTGTCGTGCCATTCATCCACCGCCATCACCTCATGTTTCAGCATGATAATGCACGGCCCCATGTCGCAAGGATCTGTACACAATTCCTGGAAGGTAAAAATGTCCCAGTTCTTCCATGGCCTGCATACTCACCAGACATGTCACCCATTGAGCATGTTTGGGATGCTCTGCATTGACGTGTAAAACAGCGTGTTCCAGTTCCCGCCAATATCCAACAACTTCACACAGCCATTGAAGAGGAGTGGGAAAACATTCCACAGGCCACAATCAACATCCTGATCAACTCTATGCGAAAGAGATGTGCCGCGCTGCATGAGACAAATGGTGGTCACACCAGAGACTGACTGGTTTTCTGATCCACGCCCCTACCTTAAAAAAAAATTTTTTTACCTGTGACCAAAAGATGCATATCTGTATTCCCAGTCACGTGAAATCCATAGATTAGGGCCTAATATATTTCAATTGACTGATTTCCTTATATGAACTGTAACTCAGTAAAATCTTTGAAATTGTTGCATTTATATTTTTGTAGATAAAGACTGAGTCCCAGTATATGTGTGCACTACCGGTCAAAAGTTTTAGAACACCTATACACATTCAAGGGTTTTTCTTTATATTTTTTTTACTATTTTCTACATTGTAGAATAATAGTGAAGACATCAAAATTATGAAATAACACATATGGAATCACGTAGTAACCAAAAAAGTGTTAAATAAATCAAAATATATATTATATTTGATATTCTTCAAATAGCCACCCTTTGCCTTGATGACATCTTTGCATACCCTTGGCATTCTCTCAACCAGCTTCATGAGGTATAATGCATTTCAATTAACAGGTGTGCCTTGTTAAAAGTTAATTTGTGGAATTTCTTTCCCTCTTAATGCATTTGAGCCAATTAGTTGTGTTGTGACAAGGTAGGGGTGGTATACAGAAGATAGCCCAATTTGGTAAAAGACTAAGTCCATATTATGGCAAGAACAGCTCAAATAAGCAAAGAGAAACGACAGTCCATCATTACTTTAAGACATGAAGGTCAGTCAATACGGAACATTTCAAGAACATTGATCGTTTCTTCAAGTGCAGTCGCAAAAACCATCAAGCGCTATGATGAAACTGGCTCTCAAGAATGGAAGACCTAGAGTTAACTCTGCTGCAGAGGATAAGTTCATTAGAGTTACCAGCCTCAAAAATTGCTGCCCAAATAAATGCTTCACAGAGTTCAAGTAACAGACACATCTCAACATCAACTGTTCAGAGGAGACTGTGTGAATCAGGCTTTCGTGGTTGAATTGCTGCAAAGAAACCACTACTAAAGGACACCAATAATAAGAAGAGACTTGCTTGGGCCAAGAAACACGAGCAATGGACATTAGACTGGTGGAAATGTGTCCTTTGGTCTGATGAGTCCAAATTTGAGATTTTTGGTTCCAACCGCCGTGTCTTTGTGAGAATTTGTAAAAATTCCCTGTCTTAGGTCAGTTAGGATCACCACTTTATTTTAAGAATGTGAAATGTCAGAATAATAGTGATTCATTTCAGCTTTTATTTATTTCATCACATTCCCAGTGGGTCAGAAGTTTACATACACTCAATTAGTATTTGGTAGCATTGCCTTTAAATTGTTTAACTTGGGTCAAAAGTTTCGGGTAGCCTTCCACAAGCTTCCCACAATAAGTTGGGTGAATTTTGGCCCATTCCTCCTGACAGAGCTGGTGTAACTGAGTCAGGTTTGTAGGCCTCCTTGCTCGCACACGCTTTTTCAGCTCTGCCCACAAATGTTCTATAGGATTGAGGTCAGGGCTTTGTGATGGCCACTCCAATACCTTGACTTTGTTGTCCTTAAGCCATTTTGCCACAACTTTGGAAGTATGCTTGGGGTCACTGTCCATTTGGAAGACCCATTTGCGACCAAGTTTTAACTTTTTGACTGATGTCTTGAGATGTTGCTTCAATATATCCACATACTTTTCCTTCCTCATGATGCCATCTATTTTGTGAAGTGCACCAGTCCCTCCTGCAGCAAAGCACCCCCACAGCATGATGCTGCCACCCCCATTCTTCACGGTTGAGATGGTGTTCTTCGGCTTGCAAGCACGCCCCTTTTTCCTCCAAACATAACGATGGTCATTATGGCCAAACAGTTATATTTTTGTTTCATCAGACCAGAGGACATTTCTCCAAAAAGTACGATCTTTGTCCCCATGTGCAGTTGCAAACCTTAGTTTGGCTTTTTTATGGCGGTTTTGGAGCAGTGGCTTCTTCGTTGCTGAGCGGCCTTTCAGGTTATGTCAATATAGGACTTGTTTTACTGTGGATATAGATAATTTTGTACCTGTTTCCTCCATCATCTTCACAAGGTCCTTTGCTGTTGTTTTGGGATTGATTTGCACTTTTCGCACCAAATACATTCATCTCTAGGAGACAGAACGCGTCTCCTTCCTGAGCGGTATGATGGCGTCGTGGTCCCATGGTGTTTATACTTGTGTACTATTGTTTGTACAGATGAACGTGGTACCTTCAGGCGTTTGGAAATTGCTCCCAAGGATGAACCAGACTTGTGGAGGTCTACCATTTTTTTTCTGAGGTCTTGGCTGATTTCTTTTGATTTTCCCATGATGTCAAGCAAAGAGGCACTGAGTTTGAAGGTAGGCCTTGATATACATCCACAGGTACACCTCCAATTGACTCAAATGATGTAAATTAGCCTATCAGAAGCTTCTAAAGCCATGACATCATTTTCTGGAATTTTCCAAGCTGTTTAAAGTTACAGTCAACTTAGTGTATGTAAACTTCTGACCCAGTGGAATTGTGATACAGTGAATTATAAGTGAAATAATCCTTTCTGTAAACAATTATTGGAAAAATGACTTGTGTCATGCACAAAGTAGATGTCCTAACCGACTTGCCAAAACGATAGTTTGTTAACAAGAAATGTGTGGAGTGGTTGAAAAACTAGTTTCAATGACTCCAACCTAAGTGTATGTAAACTTCCGACTTCAACTGTATATGTATATAGCTTTTTGTCTGTTTTGCTAATCCAGCTCGGGGTAGGGGGCTTCTAAGGAACGTCTTTCTCATTGGATTGTGGAGGCTATCTCCCTGGCATATGAAAGCAAAGGACAAGGGTTGCATTTATTCGGGTTACCGCAGTTTCCCTGTGGGTTTGAGCCTTGGGCTGCTGTTTTGTCGATGAGACGGCACACGAATGTGCATTTTCACAGCAGCTGCCCTATTGTTTGGATTTACGGTTCCTTGTGTGAATTCAGGCATTCCAGGCTCCTCAGGTCTCAAAGTTTATTGGTCGCGTACTCAGATTAGCAGATGTTATCGCAGGTGCAGCGAAACGCTTGTGTTTCTAGCTCCAACAGTGCAGTAATACCTAACAATGATTTTAAAAAACAATACACACATAATCCAGATAATTTTTTTGAAATGATGAAATATCAGAATGAGCATTGTCAGAAACAAGAATATAAATATATACATTATGTCCACAGTTCCCTGTGGGTCTGAGCCATGGGGCTGCCGTGGTTCATCGACTCTGGTCGATGCTATGCAGTGCTCGTGTGCGCTTTACCAAGTCACGACAGGTGTTCTGTTGTTTTGGACTTGCGGTTCCTTGTATGAGTTCTGACATTTCAGGCTCGCAAGGTATGTGTTGTTCTTGGAACCGTGGGGTCTATGGATTTGGGCTGCAGTGGCAGCGTGTCAGTGCGCATAGCCAAGTTGCAGCAGGTTCTGGTTCCCTATATGGGTCTCTGACGGTTCAGGCTTCTCTGGTAAGTGTTTGGGAAAAAGGTGTCTTCTGTAAGCCCTGTTTGGAGCTGGTGGAACCTGTGTGTGCTTGAGCTGCCACGTGCCTCCTAGTCTGCTACCCTCTGAGCCGGCTAGGTGTGATTGTATGTCCCCATAGTATGTTACACCGAGTAGGGATTAACACCGGGACTGTCCTGCTACCCTCTGAGCCGGCTAGGTGTGATTGTATGTCCCCATAGTATGTTACACCGAGTAGGGATTAACACCGGGACTGTCCTGCTACCCTCTGAGCCGGCTAGGTGTGATTGTATGTCCCCATAGTATGTTACACCGAGTAGGGATTAACACCGGGACTGTCCTGCTACCCTCTGAGCCGGCTAGGTGTGATTGTATGTCCCCATAGTATGTTACACCGAGTAGGGATTAACACCGGGACTGTCCTGCTACCCTCTGAGCCGGCTAGGTGTGATTGTATGTCCCCATAGTATGTTACACCGAGTAGGGATTAACACCGGGACTGTCCTGCTACCCTCTGAGCCGGCTAGGTGTGATTGTATGTCCCCATAGTATGTTACACCGAGTAGGGATTAACACCGGGACTGTCCTGCTACCCTCTGAGCCGGCTAGGTGTGATTGTATGTCCCCATAGTATGTTACACCGAGTAGGGATTAACACCGGGACTGTCCTGCTACCCTCTGAGCCGGCTAGGTGTGATTGTATGTCCCCATAGTATGTTACACCGAGTAGGGATTAACACCGGGACTGTCCTGCTACCCTCTGAGCCGGCTAGGTGTGATTGTATGTCCCCATAGTATGTTACACCGAGTAGGGATTAACACCGGGACTGTCCTGCTACCCTCTGAGCCGGCTAGGTGTGATTGTATGTCCCCATAGTATGTTACACCGAGTAGGGATTAACACCGGGACTGTCCTGCTACCCTCTGAGCCGGCTAGGTGTGATTGTATGTCCCCATAGTATGTTACACCGAGTAGGGATTAACACCGGGACTGTCCTGCTACCCTCTGAGCCGGCTAGGTGTGATTGTATGTCCCCATAGTATGTTACACCGAGTAGGGATTAACACCGGGACTGTCCTGCTACCCTCTGAGCCGGCTAGGTGTGATTGTATGTCCCCATAGTATGTTACACCGAGTAGGGATTAACACCGGGACTGTCCTGCTACCCTCTGAGCCGGCTAGGTGTGATTGTATGTCCCCATAGTATGTTACACCGAGTAGGGATTAACACCGGGACTGTCCTGCTACCCTCTGAGCCGGCTAGGTGTGATTGTATGTCCCCATAGTATGTTACACCGAGTAGGGATTAACACCGGGACTGTCCTGCTACCCTCTGAGCCGGCTAGGTGTGATTGTATGTCCCCATAGTATGTTACACCGAGTAGGGATTAACACCGGGACTGTCCTGCTACCCTCTGAGCCGGCTAGGTGTGATTGTATGTCCCCATAGTATGTTACACCGAGTAGGGATTAACACCGGGACTGTCCTGCTACCCTCTGAGCCGGCTAGGTGTGATTGTATGTCCCCATAGTATGTTACACCGAGTAGGGATTAACACCGGGACTGTCCTGCTACCCTCTGAGCCGGCTAGGTGTGATTGTATGTCCCCATAGTATGTTACACCGAGTAGGGATTAACACCGGGACTGTCCTGCTACCCTCTGAGCCGGCTAGGTGTGATTGTATGTCCCCATAGTATGTTACACCGAGTAGGGATTAACACCGGGACTGTCCTGCTACCCTCTGAGCCGGCTAGGTGTGATTGTATGTCCCCATAGTATGTTACACCGAGTAGGGATTAACACCGGGACTGTCCTGCTACCCTCTGAGCCGGCTAGGTGTGATTGTATGTCCCCATAGTATGTTACACCGAGTAGGGATTAACACCGGGACTGTCCTGCTACCCTCTGAGCCGGCTAGGTGTGATTGTATGTCCCCATAGTATGTTACACCGAGTAGGGATTAACACCGGGACTGTCCTGCTACCCTCTGAGCCGGCTAGGTGTGATTGTATGTCCCCATAGTATGTTACACCGAGTAGGGATTAACACCGGGACTGTCCTGCTACCCTCTGAGCCGGCTAGGTGTGATTGTATGTCCCCATAGTATGTTACACCGAGTAGGGATTAACACCGGGACTGTCCTGCTACCCTCTGAGCCGGCTAGGTGTGATTGTATGTCCCCATAGTATGTTACACCGAGTAGGGATTAACACCGGGACTGTCCTGCTACCCTCTGAGCCGGCTAGGTGTGATTGTATGTCCCCATAGTATGTTACACCGAGTAGGGATTAACACCGGGACTGTCCTGCTACCCTCTGAGCCGGCTAGGTGTGATTGTATGTCCCCATAGTATGTTACACCGAGTAGGGATTAACACCGGGACTGTCCTGCTACCCTCTGAGCCGGCTAGGTGTGATTGTATGTCCCCATAGTATGTTACACCGAGTAGGGATTAACACCGGGACTGTCCTGCTACCCTCTGAGCCGGCTAGGTGTGATTGTATGTCCCCATAGTATGTTACACCGAGTAGGGATTAACACCGGGACTGTCCTGCTACCCTCTGAGCCGGCTAGGTGTGATTGTATGTCCCCATAGTATGTTACACCGAGTAGGGATTAACACCGGGACTGTCCTGCTACCCTCTGAGCCGGCTAGGTGTGATTGTATGTCCCCATAGTATGTTACACCGAGTAGGGATTAACACCGGGACTGTCCTGCTACCCTCTGAGCCGGCTAGGTGTGATTGTATGTCCCCATAGTATGTTACACCGAGTAGGGATTAACACCGGGACTGTCCTGCTACCCTCTGAGCCGGCTAGGTGTGATTGTATGTCCCCATAGTATGTTACACCGAGTAGGGATTAACACCGGGACTGTCCTGCTACCCTCTGAGCCGGCTAGGTGTGATTGTATGTCCCCATAGTATGTTACACCGAGTAGGGATTAACACCGGGACTGTCCTGCTACCCTCTGAGCCGGCTAGGTGTGATTGTATGTCCCCATAGTATGTTACACCGAGTAGGGATTAACACCGGGACTGTCCTGCTACCCTCTGAGCCGGCTAGGTGTGATTGTATGTCCCCATAGTATGTTACACCGAGTAGGGATTAACACCGGGACTGTCCTGCTACCCTCTGAGCCGGCTAGGTGTGATTGTATGTCCCCATAGTATGTTACACCGAGTAGGGATTAACACCGGGACTGTCCTGCTACCCTCTGAGCCGGCTAGGTGTGATTGTATGTCCCCATAGTATGTTACACCGAGTAGGGATTAACACCGGGACTGTCCTGCTACCCTCTGAGCCGGCTAGGTGTGATTGTATGTCCCCATAGTATGTTACACCGAGTAGGGATTAACACCGGGACTGTCCTGCTACCCTCTGAGCCGGCTAGGTGTGATTGTATGTCCCCATAGTATGTTACACCGAGTAGGGATTAACACCGGGACTGTCCTGCTACCCTCTGAGCCGGCTAGGTGTGATTGTATGTCCCCATAGTATGTTACACCGAGTAGGGATTAACACCGGGACTGTCCTGCTACCCTCTGAGCCGGCTAGGTGTGATTGTATGTCCCCATAGTATGTTACACCGAGTAGGGATTAACACCGGGACTGTCCTGCTACCCTCTGAGCCGGCTAGGTGTGATTGTATGTCCCCATAGTATGTTACACCGAGTAGGGATTAACACCGGGACTGTCCTGCTACCCTCTGAGCCGGCTAGGTGTGATTGTATGTCCCCATAGTATGTTACACCGAGTAGGGATTAACACCGGGACTGTCCTGCTACCCTCTGAGCCGGCTAGGTGTGATTGTATGTCCCCATAGTATGTTACACCGAGTAGGGATTAACACCGGGACAGTCCCGGGAACACTCTTCACATTTCCCAAAAAGAATCAAATGACAAGACCTGGGAAATTACAACATTTTCCCCCCAATATCGCACTAATGCAATTCCACAAAATACACATGTGCAGCAGCAGACTGGGAAAAAAATAAAATACTGTAGCTCATTATCTAAACAGGTTGCATTGAAGCCTTTAGCCTAGTGCGGGGTTCTTCAATTCCGGTCCTGGAGGGCCGAAACACCTCTGTTTTTCATCCTCTCCTTCTAATCAGGGGCTAATTCAGACCTGGGACACCAGGTGAGTGCAATTAACTACCAGGTAGAAATAAAAAAACAGAAGTGTTTCGGGCCCTCCAGGACCGGAATTGAAGAACCCTGGCCTAGTGTATTCACTTCACACAAAGTCGCCATCAATTAAAAGCACACGCATAATTGTCACTGCCGGACTTTACCAACATTTTAAATTAAACGTAACCGTGTTTGAACTTTTAGGAAATGTTCTGTTAAAGTAATGAAATACCAAGAAAATATATATATATTTTTTTGTCAAGTTCTTTAAATGTGCTGAGAATGTTCCAAAGCCAAGCAACTATCCTGCACCATTTCCCAGGAAGTTGTGGGAAGGTTGTATGCAAAATATCCATAGGACAACCACGCCCTCACCAAGCCCTATGAAACATATTTTTCTAAGAATGTTATATGCTAGCTGCATACTCCCTATAAACCCAGCTGAAGACTCATGTCCCCTATAAAGCACTCTCTCTTTATCTGCCCTGTCCCTCCCAATAGCTTTGTCCCTGCTAACTCAACTGCAGTCCTCTTATGTCCTCTCTGAAGTGTAATTGACTGGGTTTGAATCCAGGCTCCTGTGCGCCACAAGACTATGTTAGCCCACTGACCTAAATCCTGAAGGCCAGGGGTTCCCAAACTTTCTTGGCCTACGACCCCATTTTGATATCTGAAAATTCTTGCGACCCCAAACATGAAAAATATTATGTAATTAGCAGCAAATATTAACTTTTTTCTTTGGGGCTATGGCAGTCAATTGCAAATTAGTCTGACAAAATGTACAGTTGAAGTCGGAAGTTTACATACACTTAAGTTGGAGTCATTGAAACTTGTTTTTCTAGTAGGGAATATGGTGTAGGGAATATGGTGTAGGGTGTAGTGAATATGGTGTAGGGAATATGGTGTAGGGTATATGGTGTAGGGAATATGGTATAGGGAATATGGTGTAGGGAATATGGTGTAGGGAATATGGTGTAGGGTGTAGGGAATATGGTGTAGGGAATATGGTATAGGGAATATGGTGTAGGGAATATGGTGTAGGGTGTAGGGTGTAGGGAATATGGTGTAGGGGATATGGTGTAGGGATAATGGTGTAGGGTGTAGGGAATATGGTGTAGGGAATATGGTATAGGGAATATGGTGTAGGGAATATGGTGTAGGGAATATGGTGTAGGGTGTAGGGAATATGGTGTAGGGTGTAGGGTGTAGGGAATATGGTGTAGGGAATATGGTGTAGGGAATATGGTGTAGGGTGTAGGGTGTAGGGAATATGGTGTAGGGAATATGGTGTAGGGAATATGGTGTAGGGTGTAGGGAATATGGTGTAGGGTGTAGGGTGTAGGGAATATGGTGTAGGGAATATGGTGTAGGGAATATGGTGTAGGGTGTAGGGAATATGGTGTAGGGAATATGGTATAGGGAATATGGTGTAGGGAATATGGTGTAGGGAATATGGTGTAGGGTGTAGGGAATATGGTGTAGGGTGTAGGGTGTAGGGAATATGGTGTAGGGAATATGGTGTAGGGAATATGGTATAGGGAATATGGTGTAGGGAATATGGTGTAGGGAATATGGTGTAGGGTGTAGGGAATATGGTGTAGGGAATATGGTGTAGGGAATATGGTATAGGGAATATGGTGTAGGGAATATGGTGTAGGGAATATGGTGTAGGGTGTAGGGAATATGGTGTAGGGAATATGGTGTAGGGAATATGGTGTAGGGTGTAGGGTGTAGGGAATATGGTTGTCACGATCGTCAGGAATAGATGAGGACCAAGGCGCAGCGTTGCAGGCAAACATACTCTTTATTACGAGACACGACCAAAACAACAAACGATACGTGACAGTTCACGGTCTACCATAAACAGACTAGAAACAAAATCCCACAAACACGAATGAAAAACAGACTGTTTAAATATGGCTCCCAATCAGAGACGACCAGCAACACCTGACACTCGTTGCCTCTGATTGGGAGCCACTCTGGCCAACATAGAAATAGCACCCATAGAAACAAAAACACATTGATCTACACACCCTGGCTCAACATAACAGTGTCCCCAGAGCCAGGGCGTGACAGTACCCCCCACTAAAGGCGCGGACTCCGACCGCGTCAACCAAATACCCTAGGCGGCGGATCCGGCTCCGGGCCTGATCCCCGCTCCCTCTCCAACCCCCCAAAGTACCCCTGGTCCGGTCTGGCCCCGCTGGCCGGAGCTGGACTGCACACTGATGGAGCGGATTGCTCTAGCTCCGGCGTAAAACATCTGACCAGTGCCGAACCAGGCACCAGTGGAACAGGCACGGGCCGTGCCGGACTGACGACGCCCACCACTGGCTTGGTGTGGAGAACAGGCACGGGCCGTGCTGGACTGACAACGCACACCACTGGCTTGGTGTGAGGAGCAGGAGTGAGCCGAACCGGGCTGACGAAACGCACCACTGACTTGGTGCGGGGAGCAGGAACGGGCCGAGCCGGGCTGACGAAGCGCACCACTGACTTGGTGCGGGGAGCAGGAACGGGCCGAGCCGGGCTGACGAAGCGCACCACTGACTTGGTGCGGGGAGCAGGAACGGGCCGAGCCGGGCTGACGAAGCGCACCACTGACTTGGTGCGGGGAGCAGGAACGGGCCGAGCCGGGCTGACGAAGCGCACCACTGACTTGGTGCGGGGAGCAGGAACGGGCCGAGCCGGGCTGACGAAGCGCACCACTGACTTGGTGCGGGGAGCAGGAACGGGCCGAGCCGGGCTGACGAAGCGCACCACTGACTTGGTGCGGGGAGCAGGAACAGACCGGACCGTACTGGGGACACACACCACTGGCCCTACACCGGGATCTGGAACGGGCCGGACCGGACTGGTAACACACCCCAGTACCTCTCGCCGTGCCTCTACACCTTCCATCCCCTCTTCGACCAGTGGCCCCCGTAACCTGGCGGCCTCCTCTGCCAACCCGCTGGACCTCTCTATCGCGGCCTCCTGCTGCCCCGACGTCGTGAGCCCCCCCTAAAAATTTTCTGGGGGTCTCTCTTCCCCGTGGGCCAGGCCTCTATAGTTCTCGCCCAACTCTCGCTCTTCTGCCTCCAACTCCCGCTATTCAGCTCCTCAATTGGCTTGACCCAGTCGAAGCTCTTCCTCCATTGTTCCCAAGTCCACTCTCTCTGCTCTTCACTCGGCTTGACCCAGTCGAGGCTGCCACGGAGATCTGCTAGGGATTTCCCTGGCGATGGCTCCTCGACTCGCTGCTTGGTCCAGTTGTGGTGGGATTTTCTGTCACGATCGTCAGGAATAGATGAGGACCAAGGCGCAGCGTTGCAGGAAAACATACTCTTTATTACGAGACACGACCAAAACAACAAACGATACGTGACAGTTCACGGTCTACCATAAACAGACTAGAAACAAAATCCCACAAACACGAATGAAAAACAGACTGTTTAAATATGGCTCCCAATCAGAGACGACCAGCAACACCTGACACTCGTTGCCTCTGATTGGGAGCCACTCTGGCCAACATAGAAATAGCACCCATAGAAACAAAAACACATTGATCTACACACCCTGGCTCAACATAACAGTGTCCCCAGAGCCAGGGCGTGACAATGGTGTAGGGAATATGGTGTAGGGTGTAGGGTGTAGGGAATATGGTGTAGGGAATATGGTGTAGGGAATAGGGTGTAGGGTGTAGGGAATATGGTGTAGGGAATATGGTGTAGGGAATATGGTGTAGGGAATATGGTGTAGGTTGTAGGGAATATGGTGTAGGGTGTAGGGTGTAGGGAATATGGTGTAGGGAATATGGTGTAGGTTATATGGTGTAGGTTATATGGTGTAGTGAATATGGTGTAGGGAATATGGTGTAGGGAATATGGTGTAGGGTGTAGGGTGTAGGGAATATGGTGTAGGGAATATGGTGTAGGGTGTAGGGAATATGGTGTAGTGCCATTTGGGATGCTACCGAAGTATTTATCTGATACTGAGTGGTGTCGAAAGTATTTACCACTTACAAAAGGGGACCCCTGGGCAGTGGGAGAAGTGAAAGGCTGAACTATAGGCTACTACTACTGCAACAGGATAAGTCAGGTGTTATGGTTTTCATCAGCCTTTCACACAAACCTTGAGTGCAAAAGAGAACAGAAGGACACACCAAGGCTGGATCCACTAGAGGATAACCCATTACTCTGAAGGACACACCAAGGCTGGATCCACTAGAGGATAACCCATTACTCTGAAGGACACACCAAGGCTGGATCCACTAGAGGATAACCCATTACTCTGAAGGACACACCAAGGCTGGATCCACTAGAGGATAACCCATTACTCTGAAGGACACACCAAGGCTGGATCCACTAGAGGATAACCCATTACTCTGAAGGACACACCAAGGCTGGATCCACTAGAGGATAACCCATTACTCTGAAGGACACACCAAGGCTGGATCCACTAGAGGATAACCCATTACTCTGAAGGACACACCAAGGCTGGATCCACTAGAGGATAACCCATTACTCTGTTCTGACCTTGTCAGTCAGCCTCAGAACAGGTGATGTCAGCATAGTTAAAGGGCTTGGGGCGGAGCGGAGTTCGCCAAGTATCCTATTTTCTCCGCCTCGGCTGAGTGGCTTCCACGTGCACAAGCACTGCCGATCGCTCCGCCTGGATAGAATTACGCCCCCCCATTGATAATGAATGGCTGTCACTTAGTGCCCTTAAGTCCATTGGAGGAGGAGTGGCCTGGAATCCACACTGAATATTAATCGACTTTCACTAATGTTTCACTTTAGGTGTATTTACTTAGTTTCTTAGTTACTTACTACTTAGTATTTAAAGCAGGGGTGAAAGTAAGTTGGAACAGTCCGGTACGGCGTTCCCGCAAAATAAATAGTGTGTGTATTTTAATCGTTTTCTTGTCATCTATTACACTATGTATCATTACCGCATGTCTGTCGCATTAAAAAATGAGCGAATAGACTAGAAAATGGGGCGCGGTTCAATGATAACACTGACATTCTGCCGAGGTAGAGATGAGTGGCCGAGACGAGATGCACGCGGACAGCAGTGTACGCATCAATTCAGCGTACAAGGCCTGTCTAGGCCTAAGGAATGACAATCACAATCATTCATAAACACTTTTGGGTGTTTTGTAAGTGATATCTCTTTGTATGGATGCTGGAATTGTTTCAGAGTGGAATAGTAGATTCTATAATTGGAATAGTAGAGTCTATAATTGGAATAGTAGAGTCTATAATTGGAATAGTCAAATCAAATCAAATCAAATTTTATTTGTCACATGCGCCGAATACAACAGGGTGTAGACCTTACAGTGAAATGCTTACTTACAGGCCCTTAACCAACAATGCAGTTTTAAGAAAGAATACAAAAAAATGAAAATAAAAATATACTATATAAAATAATACGAAATAAAAGTAACAAATAATTAAAGAGCAGCAGTAAAAATAACAATAGCGAGGCTATATACAGGGGGTACCGGTACCGAGTCAATGTATGGGGGCACCGGTTAGTCAAGGTAATTGGGGCAATATGTACATGTAGGCAGAGTTACTGAAGTGACTATGCATAGATAATAAACAGAGTAGCTGCAGCATAAAAGAGGGGTGGGGGGGCAAATAGTCTGAGTAGCCATTTGATTAGATGTTCAGGAGTCTTATAGATTGGGGGTAGAAGCTGTTTAGACCTAGACTTGGTGCTCCGGTACCGCTTGCCGTGCGGTAGTAGAACAGTAGAACAGTCTATGACTAGGGTGGCTGGAGTCTTTGACAATTTCTAGGGCCTTCCTCTGACACCGTCTGGTGTAGAGGTCCTGGATGGCAGGAAGCTTGGCCCCAGTGATGTACTGGGTCGTACGCACTACCCTCTGTAGTGCCTTGCGGTCAGAGGCCGAGCAGTTGCCATACCAGGCAGTGATGCAACCAGTCAGGATGCTCTCGATGGTGCAGCTGTATAACTTTTTGAGGATCTGAGGACCCATGCTAAATCTTTTCAGTGTCCTTAGGGGGAATAGGCTTTGTTGTGCCCTCTTCACGACTGTCTTGGTGTGCTTGGACCATGTTAGTTTGTTGGTGATGTGGACACCAAGGAACTTGAAGCTCTCAACCTGCTCCACTACAGCCCTGTCGATGAGAATGGGGGCGTGCTCGGTCCTCTTCTTTTTCCTGTAGTCCACAATCATCTCCTTTGTCTTGATCACGTTGAGGGAGAGGTTGTTATCCTGGCACCACACGGCCAGGTCTCTGACCTCCTCCCATTGTCGGTGATCAGGCCTATAACTGTTGTGTCATCGGCAAACTTAATGATGGTGTTGGAGTCGTGCCTGGCCATGCAGTCATGAGTGAACAGGGAGTACAGGAGGGGACTGAGCACGCACCCCTGAGGGGCCCCCGTGTTGAGGATCAGCGTGGCAGATGTGTTGTTACCTACCCTTACCACTTGGGGGCGGCCCGTCAGGAAGTCCAGGATCCAGTTGCAGAGGGAGGTGTTTAGTCCCAGTGTCCTTAGCTTAGTGATGAGCTTTGAGGGCACTATGGTGTTGAACGCTGAGCTGTAGTCAATGAATAGCATTCTCACGTAGGTGTTCCTTTTGTCCAGGTGTGAAAGGGCAGTGTGGAGTGCAATAGAGATTGCATCATCTGTGGATCTGTTGGGGCGGTATGCAAATTGGAGTGGGTCTAGGGTTTCTGGGATAATGGTGTTGATGTGAGCCATGACCAGCCTTTCAAAGCACTTCATGGCTACAGACGTGAGTGCTACGGGTCGGTAGTCATTTAGGCAGGTTATCTTAGTGTCCTTGGGCACGGGGACTATGGTGGTCTGCTTGAAACATGTTGGTATTACAGACTCAGTCAGGGACATGTTGAAAATGTCAGTGAAGACACTTGCCAGTTGGTCAGCACATGCTCGGAGTATACGTCCTGGTAATCTTTCTGGCCCTGCGGCCTTTTGAATGTTGACCTGTTTAAAGGTCTTACTCACATCGGCTACGGAGAGCGTGATCACATAGTCATCCGGAACAGCTGGTGCTCTCATGCATGCTTCAGTGTTACTTGCCTCGAAGCGAGCATAGAAGTGGTTTAGCTCGTCTGGTAGGCTTGTGTCACTGGGCAGCTCGCAGCTGTGCTTCCCTTTGTAGTCTGTAATAGTTTTCAAGCCCTGCCACATCCGACGAGCGTCGGAGCCGGTGTAGTACGATTCAATCTCAGTCCTGTATTGACTCTTTGCCTGTTTGATGGTTCGTCGGAGGGCATAGCGGGATTTCTCATAAGCTTCCGGGTTAGAGTCCCGCTCCTTGAAAGCTGCAGCTCTACCCTTTAGCTCATTGCGGATGTTGCCTCATTGTTATTCATGTCATTGTTCAGCCACCACTCGGTGAAACATAAGATATTACAGTTTTTAATGTCCCGTTGGTAGGATATTCGTGCCTGTAGTTCATCCATATTGGCCAATAGTATCGATGGCAAAGGCAGATTAGCCACTCGTCGCCGGCTCCTTACCAAGCACCCCGATCTCCTTCCGCGATATCTCCTTTTCTTTCTACTGCGAATGACGGGGATGAGGGCCCTGTCGGGTGTCTGGAGCAAATCCCTCTTGTCCGACTGACAAAATAAAAATTATTAGTCCAGTTCAAGGTGAGTAATCGCTGTTCTGATGTCCAGAAGCTATTTTCGGTCATAAGAGACGGTAGCAGCAACAGCAACTCCGGCGCCATTTCAACATTTCCAGGGCAGAAATTGAGTCTAATAGTAGGAATAGTAACAGAATTCTGGACACTGACTCTAGGCCTTACATGTAGACTATTATAATATTAGCTCATGCAGAACTACGTGTTCCTCGCAGTAAAATGATAGACCAAATGTTAATGTTGTCTCTGAAACAGGAGTGGAGGAATATGATTTCTTTCTTTCAGCATCTTGAGAGAATGTGCGCTTAGGAACCTATTGTGTAGCTATAAACGACATAAAAGCAGACGGTATTTAATTTTCAAACACATAAAATATGCATGGTGATTAATTGATCATTCCATCGATTGATGACATTATTCTATTTATAGAATATATATTTATTTTATTTAATATTGTATTTAATATTTTATTTAATATTCTAGATGAGCATGATGTCATGACAGAGAAGAAGCTGCAGCTCCTCTGTTACTCTCTCATATCCTCTCTTTCACACAGGAACATTTATTTTTTGTCAGTGTACCTCTTCAAAGTCATTCAGTCAATTTTTTCATCCCTTGCTGCTGCTCGAATGGACTTCTTCTTCTCTCACGTCATTGGCTGCTCCTTCAAGAACCTCAAGGGGTCATGACCCCTGCTTATTTTACAGTAAATATACAAAAGTATGTGGACACCCCTTCAAATTAGTGGATTCGGGCTATTTCAGCCACACCCGTTGCTGACAGGTGTATAAAATCAGGCACACAGCCATGCAATCTCCATAGACAAACATTGGCAGTAGAATGGCCTTACTGAAGCGCTCAGTGACTTTCAACGTGGCACCGTCATAGGATGTCACCTTTCCAACATGTCCGTTCGTCAAATTTCTGCCCTGCTAGAGCTGCCCCGGTCAACTGTAAGTGCTGTTATTGTGAAGTGGAAACGTCTAGGAGCAACAATGGCTCAGCCGCGAAGTGGTAGGCCACACAAGCTCACAGAACGGGACCGCAGAGTGCTGAAGCGCGTAGCGCATAAAGATTGTCTGTCCTCGGTTGCAACACTCACTACCGAGTTCCACTGCTTCTGGAAGCAACGTCAGCACAATAACTGTTCGTCGAGAGCTTCATGAAATGGGTTTCCATGGCCGAGCAGCCTCACACAAGCCTAAGATCACCATGCGCAATGACAAGCATCAGCTGGAGTGGTGTAAAGCTCGCCGCCATTGGACTCTGGAGCAGTGGAAACGCGTTCTCCGGAGTGATGAATCACGCTTCACCATCTGGCAGTCCGACGGACTAATCTGGATTTGGCGGATGCCAGGAGAACGCTACCTGCCCCAATGCATAGTGCCAACTGTAAAGTTTGGTGGAGGAGGAATAATGGTCTGGGGCTGTTTTTCATGGTTCGGGCTAGGCCCCTTTGTTCCAGTGAAGTGAAATCTTAACGCTACACCATACAATGACATTCTAGATGATTCTGTGCTTCCAACTTTGTGGCAACAGTTTGGGGAAGGCTCTTTCCTGTTTCAAAATGACAATGCCAGTGAGCAGCTGAGCTACAGTGGTCCTCTGTAGCTCAGCTGGTAGAGCACGGCGCTTGTAACGCCAAGGTAGTGGGTTCGATCCCCGGGACCACCCATACACAAAAATGTATGCACGCATGACTGTAAGTCGCTTTGGATAAAAGCGTCTGCTAAATGGCATATTATTATTATAATGCCCCCGTCCACAAAGCGAGGTCCATACAGAAATGGTTTGGCTAGATCGGTGTTGAAGAACTTGACTGGCCTGCACAGAGCCCTGACCTCAACCCCATCGAACACCTTTGGGATGAATTGGAACTCCGACTGCGAGCCAGGCCTAATCGCCCAACATCAGTGCCCGACCTCACTAATGCTCTTGTGGCTGAATGGAAACAAGTCCCCGCAGCAATGTTCCAACATCTAGTGGAAAGCCTTCCCAGAAGAGTGGAGGCTGTTCTAGCAGGAAAGGGGGGGACAAACTCCATATTAATGCCCATGATTTTGGAATGAGATGTTCGACAAGCAGGTGTCCACATACTTTTGGTCATGTAGTGTATCTAATTAAAGACACATTTACTAGAAAAATAGCCTACCAAATGTTGGAAATTATAATCAGAAAAATATCTAAATGACGCTTAAAAACTATCCCTGAGTAACGCGCGCAGGTAGCCAGCATGAACCTTTTGAAGCAATTGTTTGACAATCAGATGAAAACATCATGACTGGTTGTGTTTATGCCACGTTAAAAGGCAGGTTAATACATTAAAAAAGTTAAATGGCACGTCTGTACTATTAGGCCCATAGAGATCCTATTAAATGAAAGGGATTCTATATATAATTCTATGATTAGGCCCATAGAGATCCTATTAAATGAAAGGGATTCTATATATAATTCTATGATTAGGCCCATAGAGATCCTATTAAATGAAAGGGATTCTATATATAATTCTATGATTAGGCCCATAGAAATCCTATTAAATGAAAGGGATTCTATATATAATTCTATGATTAGGCCCATAGAGATCCTATTAAATGAAAGGGATTCTATATATAATTATATGATTAGGCCCATAGAGATCCTATTAAATGAAAGGGATTCTATATATAATTCTATGATTAGGCCCATAGAGATCCTATTAAATGAAAGGGATTCTATATATAATTCTATGATTAGGCCCATAGAGATCCTATTAAATGAAAGGGATTCTATATATAATTCTATGATTAGGCCCATAGAGATCCTATTAAATGAAAGGGATTCTATATATAATTCTATGATTAGGCCCATAGAGATCCTATTAAATGAAAGGGATTCTATATATAATTCTATGATTAGGCCCATAGAGATCCTATTAAATGAAAGGGATTCTATATATAATTCTATGATTAGGCCCATAGAGATCCTATTAAATGAAAGGGATTCTATATATAATTCTATGATTAGGCCCATAGAGATCCTATTAAATGAAAGGGATTCTATATATAATTCTATGATTAGGCCCATAGAGATCCTATTAAATGAAAGCGATTCTATATATAATTCTATGATTAGGCCCATAGGAGTTCCCCACACCGGGAAGAAATTATATCTACTTTCACCCTTGATTTAAAGTTATGGTAACTTTACAAGAGTGTTCTTATTACTGTGAAATTACAGTATTCCTGTAAGTAAAGTGTAACCCAGAGTCACTGACAAGAAAAGGATGAGTACATAAAGTTACAGTAACACGTAGAGCACTATATTACAATGTAATTAATACAGTACACTATACCCCTGTCAGTACACTATATCCCTGTCAGTACACTATACCCCTGTCAGTACACTATATCCCTGTCAGTACACTATATCCCTGTCAGTACACTATACCCCTGTCAGTACACTATATCCCTGTCAGTACACTATAACCCTGTCAGTACACTATACCCCTGTCAGTACACTATACCCCTGTCAGTACACTATACCCCTGTCAGTACACTATACCCCTGTCAGTACACTATATCCCTGTCAGTACGCTATACCCCTGTCAGTACACTATACCCCTACCCCTGTCAGTACACTATACCCCTACCCCTGTCAGTACACTATATCCCTGTCAGTACGCTATACCCCTGTCAGTACACTATACCCCTGTCAGTACACTATACCCCTGTCAGTACACTATACCCCTGTCAGTACACTATACCCCTGTCAGTACACTATACCCCTGTCAGTACACTATACCCCTACCCCTGTCAGTACACTATACCCCTGTCAGTACACTATACCCCTGTCAGTACACTATACCCCTGTCAGTACACTATACCCCTGTCAGTACACTATACCCCTGTCAGTACACTATACCCCTGTCAGTACACTATACCCCTGTCAGTACACTATACCCCTGTCAGTACACTATACCCCTGTCAGTACACTATAACCCTGTCAGTACACTATACCCCTGTCAGTACACTATACCCCTGTCAGTACACTATATCCCTGTCAGTACACTATACCCCTGTCAGTACACTATACCCCTGTCAGTACACTATACCCCTGTCAGTACACTATACCCCTGTCAGTACACTATAACCCTGTCAGTACACTATACCCCTACCCCTGTCAGTACACTATACCCCTGTCAGTACACTATACCCCTGTCAGTACACTATACCCCTACCCCTGTCAGTACACTATACCCCTGTCAGTACACTATACCCCTGTCAGTACACTATACCCCTGTCAGTACACTATAACCCTGTCAGTACACTATACCCCTACCCCTGTCAGTACACTATACCCCTGTCAGTACACTATAACCCTGTCAGTACACTATACCCCTACCCCTGTCAGTACACTATACCCCTGTCAGTACACTATACCCCTGTCAGTACACTATACCCCTACCCCTGTCAGTACACTATACCCCTGTCAGTACACTATACCCCTGTCAGTACACTATACCCCTGTCAGTACACTATAACCCTGTCAGTACACTATACCCCTACCCCTGTCAGTACGCTATACCCCTGTCAGTACACTATAACCCTGTCAGTACACTATACCCCTACCCCTGTCAGTACACTATACCCCTGTCAGTACACTATACCCCTGTCAGTACACTATAACCCTGTCAGTACACTATACCCCTGTCAGTACACTATACCCCTGTCAGTACACTATACCCCTGTCAGTACACTATAACCCTGTCAGTACACTATACCCCTACCCCTGTCAGTACACTATACCCCTGTCAGTACACTATACCCCTGTCAGTACACTATACCCCTACCCCTGTCAGTACACTATAACCCTGTCAGTACACTATACCCCTACCCCTGTCAGTACACTATAACCCTGTCAGTACACTATACCCCTACCCCTGTCAGTACACTATAACCCTGTCAGTACACTATACCCCTATCCCTGTCAGTACACTATACCCCTATCCCTGTCAGTACACTATAACCCTGTCAGTACACTATACCCCTACCCCTGTCAGTACACTATACCCCTACCCCTGTCAGTACACTATAACCCTGTCAGTACACTATACCCCTACCCCTGTCAGTACACTATAACCCTGTCAGTACACTATACCCCTACCCCTGTCAGTACACTATAACCCTGTCAGTACACTATACCCCTATCCCTGTCAGTACACTATAACCCTGTCAGTACACTATATCCCTACCCCTGTCAGTACACTATACCCCTGTCAGTACACTATACCCCTGTCAGTACACTATACCCCTGTCAGTACACTATACCCCTGTCAGTACACTATACCCCTGTCAGTACACTATACCCCTGTCAGTACACTATATCCCTGTCAGTACACTATATCCCTGTCAGTACACTATACCCCTGTCAGTACACTATACCCCTGTCAGTACACTATACCCCTACCCCTGTCAGTACACTATACCCCTGTCAGTACACTATACCCCTGTCAGTACACTATACCCCTACCCCTGTCAGTACACTATACCCCTGTCAGTACACTATATCCCTGTCAGTACACTATATCCCTGTCAGTACACTATACCCCTGTCAGTACACTATACCCCTGTCAGTACACTATATCCCTGTCAGTACACTATAACCCTGTCAGTACACTATACCCCTACCCCTGTCAGTACACTATACCCCTGTCAGTACACTATATCCCTGTCAGTACACTATATCCCTGTCAGTACACTATATCCCTGTCAGTACACTATACCCCTGTCAGTACACTATACCCCTGTCAGTACACTATACCCCTACCCCTGTCAGTACACTATAACCCTGTCAGTACACTATACCCCTGTCAGTACACTATATCCCTGTCAGTACACTATACCCCTGTCAGTACACTATATCCCTGTCAGTACACTATATCCCTGTCAGTACACTATACCCCTGTCAGTACACTATACCCCTACCCCTGTCAGTACGCTATACCCCTGTCAGTACACTATACCCCTGTCAGTACACTATACCCCTACCCCTGTCAGTACGCTATACCCCTGTCAGTACACTATACCCCTGTCAGTACACTATACCCCTACCCCTGTCAGTACACTATACCCCTGTCAGTACGCTATACCCCTGTCAGTACACTATACCCCTGTCAGTACACTATACCCCTGTCAGTACACTATACCCCTACCCCTGTCAGTACACTATACCCCTACCCCTGTCAGTACGCTATACCCCTGTCAGTACGCTATACCCCTGTCAGTACACTATATCCCTGTCAGTACACTATACCCCTGTCAGTACACTATATCCCTGTCAGTACACTATACCCCTGTCAGTACACTATACCCCTGTCAGTACACTATACCCCTGTCAGTACAGTGAAACTCAGAGAGAAACAGGGTATCAGTGAAACTCAGAGAGAAACAGGGTATTAGTGTAACCCAGAGAGAAACAGGGTATCCGTGAAACTCAGAGAGAAACAGGATATCAGTGTAACTCAGAGAGAAACAGGGTTTCAGTGAAACTCAGAAAGAAACAGGGTATCAGTGAAACTCAGAGAGAAACAGGGTATAAGTGTAACTCAGAGAGAAACAGGGTATCAGTGAAACTCAGAGAGAAACAGGGTATCAGTGTAACCCAGAGAGAAACAGGGTATCAGTGAAACGCAGAGAGAAACAGGGTATCAGTGTAACCCAGAGAGAAACAGGGTATCAGTGTAACCCAGAGAGAAACAGGGTATCAGTGTAACTCAGAGAGAAACAGGGTATCAGTGAAACTCAGAGAGAAACAGGGTATCAGTGTAACTCAGAGAGAAACAGGGTATCAGTGAAACTCAGAGAGAAACAGGGTATCAGTGTAACTCAGAGAGAAACAGGGTATCAGTGTAACCCAGAGAGAAACAGGGTATCAGTGTAATTCAGAGAGAAACAGGGTATCAGTGAAACTCAGAGAGAAACAGGGTATCAGTGTAACTCAGAGAGAAACAGGGTATCAGTGTAACTCAGAGAGAAACAGGGTATCAGTGTAACCCAGAGAGAAACAGGGTATCAGTGAAACTCAGAGAGAAACAGGGTATCAGTGTAACTCAGAGAGAAACAGGGTATCAGTGAAACTCAGAGAGAAACAGGGTATCAGTGTAACTCAGAGAGAAACAGGGTATCAGTGAAACTCAGAGAGAAACAGGGTATCAGTGTAACTCAGAGAGAAACAGGGTATCAGTGAAACTCAGAGAGAAACAGGGTATCAGTGTAACTCAGAGAGAAACAGGGTATCAGTGTAACTCAGAGAGAAACAGGGTATCAGTGAAACTCAGAGAGAAACAGGGTATCAGTGAAACTCAGAGAGAAACAGGGTATCAGTGTAACCCAGAGAGAAACAGGGTATCAGTGAAACTCAGAGAGAAACAGGGTATCAGTGTAACTCAGAGAGAAACAGGGTATCAGTGAAACTCAGAGAGAAACAGGGTATCAGTGTAACTCAGAGAGAAACAGGGTATCAGTGTAACTCAGAGAGAAACAGGGTATCAGTGAAACTCAGAGAGAAACAGGGTATCAGTGAAACTCAGAGAGAAACAGGGTATCAGTGTAACTCAGAGAGAAACAGGGTATCAGTGAAACTCAGAGAGAAACAGGGTATCAGTGTAACCCAGAGAGAAACAGGGTATCAGTGTAACTCAGAGAGAAACAGGGTATCAGTGTAACCCAGAGAGAAACAGGGTATCAGTGTAACTCAGAGAGAAACAGGGCATCAGTGTAACTCAGAGAGAAACAGGGTATCAGTGTAACTCAGAGAGAAACAGGGTATCAGTGAAACTCAGAGAGAAACAGGGTATCAGTGTAACTCAGAGAGAAACAGGGCATCAGTGTAACTCAGAGAGAAACAGGGTATCAGTGTAACCCAGAGAGAAACAGGGCATCGTCCTCCAGTATGTGACTCATTCATGTCACTCTGCAGAAAGAGATCTTGCTCTGTTCTCCCACCGTCAGGCCACATCCTCAGCCTCTGTTATCAGTCTTACTGTAGGGTAGATATGGTGCCTGTCTGTCTCAGTTGGTAAGAGTGTACAGTCGTGGTCAAAAGTTTTGAGAATGACACAAGTATTGGTCTTCACGAAGTTCGCTGCTTCAGTGTTATGAGATATTTTTGTCAGATGTTATTATGGTATACTGAATTATAATTACAAGCATTCCATAAGTGTCAAAGGCTTTTATTGACAATTACATTAAGTTTATGCAAAGAGTCAATATTTGCAGTGTTGACGCTTCTTTTTTCAAGACCTCTGCAATCCGCCCTGGCATGCTGTCAATTAACTTCTGGGCCACTTCCTGACTGATGGCAGCCCATTCTTGCATAATCAATGCTTGGAGTTTGTCAGAATTTGTGGGGTTTTGTTTGTCCACCCGCCTCTTGAGGATCGACCACACGTTCTCAATGGGATTAAGGTCTGGTGAGTTTCCTGGCCATGGACCCAAAATGTCGATGTTTTGTTCCCCGAGCCACTTAGTTATCACTTTTGCCTTATGGCAAGGTGCTCCATCATGCTGGAAAAGGCATTGGTCGTCACCAAACTGTTCTTGGATGGTTGGGAGAAGTTGCTCTCGGAGGATGTGTTGGTACCATTCTTTATTCATGGCTATGTTCTTAGGCAAAATTGTGAGTGAGCCCACTCCCTTGGCTGAGAAGCAACCCCACACATGAATGGTCTCAGGATGCTTTACTGTTGGCATGACACAGGACTGATGGTAGCGCTCACCTGGTCTTCTCCGGACAAGATGCCCCAAACAATCGGAAAGGGGATTCATCAGAGAAAATGACTTTACCCCAGTCCTCAGCAGTCCAATCCCTGTACCTTTTGCAGAATATCAGTCTGTCCCTGATGTTTTTCCTGGAGAGAAGTGGCTTCTTTGCTGCCCTTCTTGACACCAGGCCATCCTCCAAAAGTCTTCGCCTCACTGTGCGTGCAGATGCACTCACACCTGCCTGCTGCCATTCCTGAGCAAGCTCTGCACTGGTGGTGCCCCGATCCCGCAGCTGAATCATCTTTAGGAGACGGTCCTGGCGCTTGCTGGACTTTCTTGGGCGCCCTGACGCCTTCTTCACAACAATTGAACCTCTCTTCTTGAAGTTCTTGGTGATCCGATAAATGGTTGATTTAGGTGCAATCTTACTAGCAGCAATATCCTTGCCTGCGAAGCCCTTTTTGTGCAAAGCAATGATGACGGCACGTGTTTCCTTGCAGGTAACCATGGTTAACAGAGGAAGAACAATGATTTCATGCACCACCCTCCTTTTAAAGCTTCCAGTCTGTTATTCTAACTCAATCAGCATGACAGAGTGATCTCCAGCTTTGTCCTCGTCAACACTCTCACCTGTGTTAACGAGAGAATCACTGACATGATGTCAGCTGGTCCTTTTGTGGCAGGGCTGAAATGCAAGTGGAAATGTTTTTTTGGGATTAAGTTCATTTTCATGGCAAAGAGGGACTTGACTGTAGTGCTAGCAACGTCAGTCGTGGGTTCAATTCCCACAGGGATCACATACACATACTAAAGGTGTAAGTACTTTATTTGCGGTGGCGACTGGACATGCAGGTGTAGATACTGGATCTCATCATCACACCTGGAGTTTTACAGTTTTCTTGTTTCCAAAGTGACCAATGAGTAATAACACAACACACCCTGTTAGGTCAGAGTTCCGTTCGCTCCTCCTGCTTGAAGCCCTGATACCGTTTTCCCATGGACAGCCCTTTGCACTCTATTCTGCTTTTCTCTCTTTCTCCATCTGTCTGCCACTCTATTCCTCTTTTTGGGGTTCCCCCTTTCCTTCCCTCTCTCCTCCCTCCCTCTCTCTCTCCTTCCTCTCTCATCCACCCTCTCTCCTCCCTCCCTCCCTCTTTCCTCCCTCCCTCCCTCCCTCCCTCCCTCCCTCCCTCTTTCCTCCCTCTCTCCTCCCTCCCTCTCTCCTCCCTCCCTCCCTCTCTCCTCCCCCCTCCCTCTCTCCTCCCTCCCTCTCTCCTCCCTCCCTCTCCTGTTCTTCGGTTTCTTAAAGAGGAAGAAGGGACTTAGAGCAGAGTCCTGCACAGGTCCGTTTTCTTTAGCCACACCCGCCACATCAATTCTGAGCCCTAACCGATATCTGACATCAGGACCGATTTTTCTCCGCAACCCAACCGATACAGTTGGGTTGTTGGGATTACCCAAACAGGGGTTCATTTAACCATCAGTTGGGTATTTTTTACTCTCATGCTGGGTTGACCTAGCAGCTGGGTCTTTTTTTTATGTAATCCTTAGGTTATTTCCAGGAGGCGTGGCTTATTAGGGGCGTGGCTTTCAGCTAGATCTATTGGTCACCTGTGAGAGTAAATGTCATTCCTGTTAATTACATACTGGAAATTCAAACGTTTTTCTTTTAGACATTCTACAATATTAAAAGTATTTATTACATGCAGTAGTACACCACCTTATTGTATCCCAACAATGGGGTTTATATCGGCTTTTAGGGACCATATACACTTCTGTAAGCGTCATTGAAGCCACAAAAATGTTGAAGTTTGACCTTACACGCTGACCACACCGGCCGCGTTGCAAAATAAATGTACACGTACATGTTATTCAATCATTTCATCCAGACTGCTGGCGCGTCAACGAGCGTCTGGTAGCCAGGTGGTTAAACAGAACTTGGTTCCATTAGAGACGCTTGATGCTTCTCCAATCTCCACCGTGGTCTTAGGAGCATATTGGGTGATTGAAAGATGAACTGAGGTCCACACTCCAGTCCAGTTGGTTGCAGTAATGCACCTTAAAGTTGCTTGCCATCGCCATATAAAATCCACAGAAGAAGAAGACTGAACTAGAAGAGATTACTAGAAACTAACAAGGTTTCCCCTTTAATCTGTAGCTTTAATTGTCGGAGTAGAGAACACACCATTTTGTGTGACTCAAAATGGGTCGATATTCTGCAAAGATCGAGCAAAAAAAAAAGGACCTTGTATATTTCAGGTAAAATAACAACCCAATGTTTACATACCAGGACAAATTAGCTAGCAACAGCAAGCTGGCTAGCTAAATGTCCATGAGTGTTTCATATGTGTTTCGACCTGTCCCCAAATTAATATAGTTGGTTCATAGTTCCTTTTTGATATTTCAACCTGCGTGTCCTGATCGCGTCTGGTGTGGATGTGCAAAATCGATTTGATTTGTCTGCATGTCTATGTTGGATAAAAGGAAACCATACCATGAATTAGTCGGCAAGTAGTTAAGAGGGTTGGGACAGTAACTGAAAGGTTCCTGGTTCAGATCCTCGAGCTGACTAGGTCAAAAAATATGTCAATGTGCCCTTGAGCAAGGCACTGAACCCTAATTGCTACTGTAAGTAACTCTGGATAAGAATGTCTGCTAAATTACAAAAAATGTAATGAATTAAGAACTACAGGCTTATATTCACAATGCGACGCGGCACATTGACAACTCAAAATGCTTAGAAAAATAGCCTGTAGTTCTTAATTCATTAAGATCACAAATACTAATGGACAGTTCCCTGCTCCACTGCTCCACCTCTCGCTGCGTGGCTGGTAGCCTGGGCTACGTCTGCCTCAGCGCTCCCATAGCCAGTGTTTTCAATAAGCACATGGAGTACGTGGCCCTCCTGTAGCTCAGCTGGTAGAGCATGGCGCTTAAAACGCCAGGGTTGTGGGTTCGATTCCCACGGGGGGGCCAGTATGGAAAATGTATGCACTCACTAACTGTAAGTCGCACTGGATAAGAGCGTCTGCTAAATGACTAAAATGTAAAATGTAATAATGAATAGCCAGACAAATAGAAAAAGTAGCCAGCGAGGCTCCCCCGGGGCGGGCCAGCGACTATCAGAACATAACAACTTATCATTGGCGATTTTAGCATGTAAATCTTGGTGGGGCAAACAAAAACATGTTTATGCAAAGCCACTACACAACACAACACTAAACAATACATTAATTGCACAATAACGGTGACAAACAGTGCCCAAAAACTGTTAGGGCCTACATAAAGCTGTCCCAACACCTTACCCCTGCTACACCTGGCAATCAGCGGAGCCTTGTCTGGCAGCGAAACAGTTCATTCAGCCTCATTTACTGCATAAAAAAAAAAAACATAACTGATATGGCTGACTTGCTTAAACAAATGTGGTTTCTACTGACAATTGAGATGTACGAACTATGGCATAAGGGGACGACGAGCGGATAAGTGGTAATCCGTAATTTCGATTAAGACATTAAAGAGTGAGCTGGGACGGACGTAGTCAATAGAACTATTTGTTCAGCACTTTTGAAATGTACAGCGACAGAATTCAGAAATATGGGCCGTTCTTACAGTATTCTCCCTGTACACCAAGTCAGAACCATAGGATAAATAAAGGGGGCATATAAGCAGACAATGAAAGCTCTTACAATATTTGATGACTACATTTCTCTAAAACAGGCTATAGGCTAATTGTGCACCACCAAGTCAGAACAGTAGGCTAAATTTAGAGGGGAAAATTGACCAAATTATTAGAGTGAGGCACATGGGCTACTAACAGCTTACTACACAACATACACTTAGTATTACTTTCTTAGCTACAGTATACATATCTCCCTGGCATATTACATCACGTATGCAGCAGCATACAATACATTTTTGGACTCACCTTGTTGTGCTGTGCTCACTTGAACAGGAAGGTAGCGCGGCGGTCCTTCGTGGGCAGATTTTGTCATCAAGTTTTGTTATCAAATTCTGGAATTCTCTGGTGCTTTCAAGACAACTGGGAACTCTTAAAAAATCTAGGTCGAATCATGCCAGTGATCTTCAGGTCGGAGCTCTAGAAAGAGGCCCGAGTTCCCGACTTACAATTCCGAGTTGGATGACCGTTCAAAATATATTTTCCCAGTCGGTGCTCTTTTTGTCAGAGTTCCCAGTTGTCTTGAACTCACTGAAGTCTGAGATTTCCAGTTGTTTTGAGCGTGGCAGAAGTCATGCTGGATTGACAGCATGACTAATGTTGAATATTTATATTTTTAAGCTTGGAAAAGAGACCCTTAAACCTAGACTACACACGCACTCCACTGAATAGCAGGCTAGTGATCGCTTTGCAATGCTTGCAGTTAGCCACTGATTCCTTCCAAACCACTCGTTGTTGAATTTGCGATTGTGTAATGTTTATGTCCAATGGCCGATGTGCACCAATACATTTTATCTATAATTTCTGTGCATTATTTATCTTCATATAAAAAGGATTGAAAAGGATTTTCCAGTAGATTAATTCATGATGATGACTACTAGCTTGCTAGCTAAGATTTTGAAGATATGATGTTGACATGATCAGTCCAATCAAAGCTATTGTAGATATAACGTGATTTTATGTCATTTTATCTGTGGCCAATGACCTTGAGCCTTCTTGGATGGGCACTTCTAATGTAACTCTATGGCAGCACCCAAGGGGCTTGAATTTTGGAGCTCTACCCGTAGATTTTGTGGTGACGTAGTGTCCCCATGAGTGACAGAACACTGAGCCAATCACGGCGCAACTAGAGAACATTACCAACCCCTACGCTCTGTATTATCCGCTGGCTGCCCCACCACCACAGAAAGCACTGAGCTAGGCTGAAACACCTGCATGTTGGAGCTGCCTTACTCAAGAAAGCAAAAAAGAGACCCAAGTTTGTATGCAGCTTATTAACTCAAATATATACAGTACCAGTCAAAGGTTTGGACACACCTACTCATTCAAGTGTTTTTCTTTATTTTTTACTATTTTTTACATTGTAGAATAATAGTGAAGACATCAACACTATGAAATAACACATATGGAATCATGTAGTTAAGTTGTTAAATTCCACCATTTAACTTTTAAGAATGCACACCTGTTAATTGAAATGCATTCCAGGTGACTACCTCATGAAGCTGGTTGAGAGAATGCCAAGAGTGTGCAAAGCTATCATCAAGGCAAAGGGTGGCTACTTTGAAGAATCTAAAATCTAAAATATATTTTGATTTGTTTGGTTACTACATGATTCCATATGTGTTATTTCATAGTTTTGATGTCTTCACTATTATTCTACAATGTCTACCGTCTGAAGTTTGCCAATGAACATCTGAATGATTCAGAGGAGGACTGGGTGAAAGTGTTGTGGTCAGATGAGACCAAAATGGAGCTCTTTGGCATCAACTCAACTCGCCGTGTTTGGAGGAGGAGGAATGCTGCCTATGACCCTAAGAACACCATCCCCACCGTCAAACATGGAGGTGGAAACATAATGCTTTGGGGGTGTTTTTCTGCTAAGGGGACAGGACAACTTCCCCGCATCAAAGGGACGTTGGACGGGGCCATGTACCATCAAATCTTGGGTGAGAACCTCCCTCAGTCAGGGCATTGAAAATGGGTCGTGGATGGGTATTCCACGAAACCTTAATGATTTGGAGAAGATCTGCAAAGTGGAGTGGGACAAAATCCCTCCTGAGATGTGTGCAAACCTGGTGGCCAACTACAAGAAACGTCTGACCTCTGTGATTGCCAACAAGGGTTTTGCCACCAAGTACTAAGTAATGTTTTGCAGAGGGGTCAAATACTTATTTCCCTCATTAAAATGAAAATCAATTTGTAACATTTTTGACATGCGTTTTTCTGGATTTTTTTGTTGTTATTCTGTCTCTCACTGTTAAAATAAACCTACCATTAAAATTATAGACTGATAATTTTTTTGGCAGTGGGCAAACGTATAAAATCAGCATGGGAACAATTACTTTTTTCCCTCACTGTGTATATTTTTTTACATTGTTTGCAAACTGATATGTGACACATATTAATGCCAAACTAACATTCAAAACATGCAACAACAACAAAAAACAGGTGGGGCTCAATGATGGGTCGTCACTGCAACTTATTAACATTTTAATCAGCTGTTGTACAAGATGATATAAAACACAGGAAAAACGTAATTTTGACTGCGCCGGGCATTTAAAGAATCCTGCTGACTTCCACAGGCTTCAAGCTTCCTTTTGTCAACACACTGATTAAATCAGTAGAACTATATCAATATCTTTGAAAACACCATACAAGGGCCAGTGGCTGACGAGATCCACTGGCCAGACACATGTTTTTACTGGCCCCGGGCCAGCGGGCCATCGTTAATGTTGGACCTTGCACACGAAAGAAAACAAATTAATATGCCAGAAAACAATAAGCTAAGTGGATTGTCACTCATCGTTACCACATTATATGGGACTTGTAAATTCACTCACATTATATGGGACGTGCAAATTTATGCTCTCTCCCTACGTGTAAAGAGATTAGACTGCGTCCACACACAACACGGGCACCACAACACACACCCAGGGACCGAGAGGTGGGACAGACAGCAGATCAAACCCAGGGACCGAGAGGTGGGGCAGACAGCAGATCACACCCAGGGACCGAGAGGTGGGACAGACAGCAGATCAAACCCAGGGACCGAGAGGTGGGACAGACAGCAGATCAAACCCAGGGACCGAGAGGTGGGACAGACAGCAGATCACACCCAGGGACCGAGAGGTGGGACAGACAGCAGATCACACCCAGGGACCGAGAGGTGGGACAGACAGCAGATCAAACCCAGGGACCGAGAGGTGGGACAGACAGCAGATCAAACCCAGGGACCGAGAGGTGGGGCAGACAGCAGATCAAACCCAGGGACCGAGAGGTGGGACAGACAGCAGATCAAACCCAGGGACCGAGAGGTGGGACAGACAGCAGATCAAACCCAGGGACCGAGAGGTGGGACAGACAGCAGATCAAACCCAGGGACCGAGAGGTGGGACAGACAGCAGATCAAACCAGCAGTGTTTCCCTGTCATCGCTCACTTTGTGACTGACAGGCGCCTGTCCTCCTATCAACAGATCGCTAGAAGATGCATATTGTTCATTCTAGCGGGAGAAGGCTCAGCAAAAAAAGATTCTGACTAGGAATTGAAAAGTAACCTAGTTAATTTAAGTGGAAAAAGTAGCCGGCTGAAAAGGAGGCTGTAATGGGCTGAATAGCCGACAGCCGGCGCAAGTGGAAAACACCTCATAGCCTAATGCAGTATTTCCCAAACTAGGGGCCTGGTTTGAAAATGGGGTCACGAGAGAAAATCTAAAATACAATAACAAAAAAATAATAATTTTGATTCAAAGCACCGGGATTACGTCAGTAACCTCAGGTAGCCGCTAGATACGGTTGTAATAAACAAAGCAGTTTCTGTCATGAGCCTCTCACTCCACCGGGTTACCACCTTTATTTTCTTCCACTCTGCTCACCACTCTCTCTACTCAGCCTAACTAGCTCCACCTGTCCCTGCTCTGCTCTGCTCTAATTACTCTGCCAGCTGCGCTGCATTACCCACTACCTCTCCCAGTATTTAAAGCCCTGTCTTTCAGCTCTCCTTTGTCAGATCGTCTGCAAAGCTCACACCCGGAACCTGTTTGCTCGCGCTTCTGGCTCACCCTGGTTTTGTGTTCCCGGACCTGCCTGATGTTTGGATACTCTTCTGCCCCAGGAGATCCAGACCTGCTTTTTGCCATAACGACTCCTGACTACTCTTCGATCCCGGTAACTCTGACCAGCCTTCTGCCTTGCTACTACGTATTTGGATTTCCCTTGAACTGTACTGCTGCCTTGTTTCATCCGCCCTGTTGTGTCTGTGTCTCCCCCCCCCCAGGACTTCTGGACCACCCACCACCGGCTTCATAGGACGCATCGCTGCCACTGGGGGGGGGCACAGACCCAGCACATTGGACGGGATCCCTGTTACCCCTGGAGCCTTCACTCACTCCCTACTTCCCTTTTCCCTTAAGTTTTAATAAACTTTCTGGTGTGACGCAATTGTGGTCCTCTGGTCGTCTGTCTGAACCGTGACAGTACGATCTGACCATTATGGACTCAGCGCACACTTCCCCCGACATGGAAACCGACGAGCATGAGCAGCAGTTCCAGCAGCAGCAACAACAACTCGCCATGATCATTCAACTCCTCACCAACCTTACCCCAGCCAGTCTGCCCACCAGCCCTGCCCCCGAGTTACCTGCCCCGGTCATTGCAGCCGCTGCTCCGGAACCCAAGATTGGAAACCCCGAGCGGTTCAACGGCGATTCAACCCAGGTCCGGCCATTCCTGACTAGCTGCCGACTTCAGTTCTCCTTGCAGCCAAGGACCTTCGCCACGGAGGGGGCTAAAGTTGGGTATGCCATCACTCACCTGACGGGCCGAGCTCGACTCTGGGGAACAGCAGAGTTCGAACGTCAAACCCCCGCATGTGCAACCTTCGACCTGTTTGCTGAGGAGATGCTGAAGGTGTTTGACCTGGATTCACCAACCGCAGAGGCGTCTCGTGAACTGTTCAGTATTCGACAAGGCAGACGTACAGTCGCAGACCATTCCATCGACTTCCGAACCCTGGCTAGACGAAGTTCTTGGAACACACCATCGTTGGTGGACGCGTTCTTCCATAGTTTGGCTGACTATATCAAGGACGAGTTGGTCTCCCATGAACTGCCTTCCACTCTTGATGAAGCCATCGCACTGACTGTCAGGATCGACAGAAGGATACAGACCCGTCGTCGTGAGAGGGGGCGCCAAGGTCCACCTACTACCGGCATTCGGAGAGATCCGACTGGGCTCCTGTCATCTGCTGCCACTCACCCAGGTCAGCTTGATCAGTCTGAGCCTATGGAGATTGGGCGAGCCTCTCTCACTCCTGCAGAGCGCCAGCGCCGCTTCACCTCAAACCTCTGCCTCTATTGTGGAGGTGATGGACATCGTGTGGTAACCTGCCCTTTAAAGGGCCGAAGCTCACCGGGCATAGGGGGAGTCCGGTTGAGTTCAATGACCATCCAGTCCTCCGACCGCAAACCCCTGCTGCAAGTTCACCTCCGCCTCTCTGACTCAACTCACACCCTGGCTGCTCTGGTGGATTCTGGCGCCGAAGCCAACATAATGGACATCAAGCTGGCACGCCAACTGGGACTGGAGAACCTCCGTTTGACACCTCCTATTCCTGCCCGGGCACTGGACGGACACTTACTCGGATCGGTCACTCATGTCACGGCCCCGGTCTCGATGGGTCTGTCCGGAAACCATCAAGAAACTATCCAGTTTCACCTGCTCCCCTCTCCAGGCCAACCCCTCATCCTGGGTTACCCATGGCTCCGCCGGCACAACCCTCAGCTCGACTGGGTGACCGGGGTGATCAGGGAGTGGGGAGAGGACTGCCACCGAACCTGCCTGCTTGCTGCCGCACTACCCCCTCGGCCAGTACCTACTAACTCCGCTCCTGACCTCTCCAATGTCCCAGAATGCTACCATGGTCTCAGAGAAGTGTTTAACAAAGCAAGAGCCACATCTCTGCCCCCTCACCGACCGTACGACTGTGCCATCGACCTCCTCCCTGGAACAGCCCCTCCAAAGGGCCGTCTTTATTCGTTGTCTGCTCCTGAAAGAAAGTCCATGGAGGACTACATCAATGGCTCTCTGTCCGCAGGATTAATCCGTTCATCTTCATCTCCTGCTGGTGCTGGCTTCTTCTTTGTGGGGAAGAAGGACGGATCTCTTCGCCCCTGCATCGACTACAGGGGACTCAACGACATCACAGTGAAAAACCGTTACCCTCTGCCTCTGCTCACCTCTGCTTTTGAGTTGCTCCAGGGAGCCACTGTTTTTACCAAGTTGGATCTCAGAAACGCTTACCACCTAGTGCGGATCCGGGAGGGAGATGAATGGAAGACCGCATTCAATACACCAACAGGCCACTACGAGTATCTGGTTATGCCTTTTGGACTCACCAATGCTCCTGCTGTGTTCCAGGCTCTAGTGAATGATGTACTGCGGGACATGTTAAACAAGTTTGTCTTCGTTTACCTGGATGACATCTTAATCTACTCCAGAAACCTGTCTGAACACACCCGCCATGTCCAGCAAGTCCTTCACCGTCTTCTGGAGAATTCCCTCTACGCCAAGGCAGAGAAATGTGAGTTTCACGTCAAGACAGTGGCCTTCCTGGGGTACATAGTGGCAGAGGGAAGTATCCAAATGGATCCTGCCAAAGTATCAGCAGTCACTTCATGGCCAGTTCCGGAGAACAGAAAGAAGCTGCAACAGTTTCTGGGGTTTGCTAACTTCTATAGAAAGTTTATCCGGAACTACAGTACCGTTGCTGCCCCTCTCACTGCTCTAACCAGCACCAAGCAACCCTTCACCTGGACCCCAGCAGCCGACAAAGCCTTCAGTACCCTCAAGGTGAGGTTCACCTCCGCTCCCATCCTCCAGATGCCTGATGTGGACCGGCAATTCATTGTGGAGGTGGACGCCTCGGATGTGGGAGTTGGTGCTGTGATTTCTCAGTGGGCTGCGGAGGATAGGAAGCTCCATCCCTGTGCCTTTTTCTCACGTCGGTTGTCCCCCTCTGAGTGCAATTACGACATAGGGAACCGTGAGCTGCTGGCTGTGAAGCTTGCCTTGGAGGAGTGGCGTCACTGGCTGGAGGGGTCCACCATTCCATTTCTCGTTTGGACCGATCATAAGAACTTGGAGTACATCCGCACGGCCAAACGGTTGAACTCCAGGCAGTCCCGCTGGGCCCTGTTCTTCACCAGGTTTAATTTCACTCTGTCATACCGGCCTGGATCACGCAACACCAAGCCAGACGCCCTCTCCCGTCAATTCCAGAAGGATGACACCCCCTCCAAGGACCCTGTGTCGATTCTGCCAAGTCCCTGCATCGTAGCAGCTCTGACCTGGGCTGTTGAGGAACAGGTGCTGGAAGCTCTCCGTAACCAGCCAGGTCCCAGCACTTGCCCAGCTGACCGCCTTTTTGTCCCCGAAAACCTGAGGTCCCAGGTCGTTCAGTGGGGACATGACTCCCGCCTAGCTTGTCACCCTGGCTCCACCCGCACTTACAACCTGCTCGCCCAGAGGTTCTGGTGGCCCTCTCTGAGAAAGGATGTACGGGAATTCGTCCAAGCCTGCCCCATCTGCAACCAACACAAGTCGTCCTGCCAGCCCCCAGCCGGATTGCTGCAGCCCCTGCCTGTGCCCAGACGTCCCTGGTCTCACATCGCCCTTGACTTTGTCACGGGGCTGCCCCCTTCAAGTGGCATGACCGTCATTCTCACCATAGTTGACCGATTCAGCAAGATGGCACACTTCATTCCCCTCCCCAAGCTCCCAACCGCCAAGGAGACCGCCCAGGTGGTCCTGGAACACGTCTTCCGGATCCACGGACTGCCAAAGGATGTAGTTTCTGACCGTGGTCCACAATTCTCCTCCGCTTTTTGGAAGGAGTTCTGTCACCTGCTGGGAGCCACAGTCAGTCTGACTTCCGGATTCCATCCCCAATCCAATGGGCAGTCAGAGCGGGCAAATCAGGAGCTCGAGAAGGCACTGCGATGCATGACTTCACGCAACCCCCACTCCTGGTCGCAGCAATTGACATGGGTGGAGTACGCACACAATTCTCTGACCTGCTCTGCCATCGGTATGTCCCCTTTCCAATGTGTTTATGGATACCAGCCTCCTCTATTTGCCAGCCAGGAAGAGGAGGTTACTTGCCCATCTGCACTTGCTTTTGCCCGTCGATGTCGCCGCACCTGGTCACAAGCCCGAGCCACACTCCTCAGATCCGTTGCCAGCTACACTACCGGGGCCAACCGTCGGAGAATTCCTGCTCCCACCTACCATGTTGGTCAAAGGGTGTGGTTGTCATCGAAGAACCTGCCACTCAGGGTGGAGTCGCAGAAGCTGGCACCTCGGTTCATTGGCCCATTCCCTATCATAAGAGTGATTAGCCCAACTGCTGTCCGGCTCCAACTGCCTAATTCCCTGAGGGTGCACCCCACTTTCCATGTGTCTAAGATTAAGCCCATTCATGAGAGTCCGCTGGTCCCTGCTGCGCCTTGTCCTCCTCCTCCACGGCTCGTCGATGGTGGTCTGGTTTACACCGTCCGCCGCCTGCTTCGGTCCAGACGGAGGGGTAGGGGTCTCCAGTACCTCATTGACTGGGAGGGCTATGGACCTGAGGAAAGGACCTGGGTGCCAGCTAGTCGGATTGTGGATAGGACTCTCATCACCGCCTTCCACCAACGGCATCCTGATCAACCTGCAATCCGTAGGGGCCGCCCCAGAGGGGTCCCTAACCGTCCTGCCCGCTCGGCTTCCTGTCCTGTGCCTGATCCTGTCTCGGGACCTGTCCCATCTCCCGACCACGGCCCTCCGGCTTCCTCCGAGGATGAGGACGTTCACTCGGACCGTTCGGAGGAGTTCTAGCCCTCCTCCGGCTCCCCTCCTCCCGCCCGGCGTGGTGTTGCTCTTGGGACTTCTGGGGCCGTCCCTTGGGGGGGGGGTTCTGTCATGAGCCTCTCACTCCACCGGGTTACCACCTTTATTTTCTTCCACTCTGCTCACCACTCTCTCTACTCAGCCTAACTAGCTCCACCTGTCCCTGCTCTGCTCTGCTCTAATTACTCTGCCAGCTGCGCTGCATTACCCACTACCTCTCCCAGTATTTAAAGCCCTGTCTTTCAGCTCTCCTTTGTCAGATCGTCTGCAAAGCTCACACCCGGAACCTGTTTGCTCGCGCTTCTGGCTCACCCTGGTTTTGTGTTCCCGGACCTGCCTGATGTTTGGATACTCTTCTGCCCCAGGAGATCCAGACCTGCTTTTTGCCATAACGACTCCTGACTACTCTTCGATCCCGGTAACTCTGACCAGCCTTCTGCCTTGCTACTACGTATTTGGATTTCCCTTGAACTGTACTGCTGCCTTGTTTCATCCGCCCTGTTGTGTCTGTGTCTCCCCCCCCCCAGGACTTCTGGACCACCCACCACCGGCTTCATAGGACGCATCGCTGCCACTGGGGGGGGGCACAGACCCAGCACATTGGACGGGATCCCTGTTACCCCTGGAGCCTTCACTCACTCCCTACTTCCCTTTTCCCTTAAGTTTTAATAAACTTTCTGGTGTGACGCAATTGTGGTCCTCTGGTCGTCTGTCTGAACCGTGACAGTTTCTGTTTTCTTCCTAAAAATGTGCCTCTATCTTTTGAACCTTTGAGCTACAAAATATTATGACGCCATCACTGAAAGATAAGACTCTCAGGAGATTGTGTGTTTTTCCCTCTACAATACCCACAAGCCACACAGGACTCATTAGAACAGAGTGGACAAGACCACTAAATCAGACAGGGAGAAAAATAACAGAATCAATTCAGATTGAAATACTGTCAAAACTACTGTCAGACTTATTTCTAATAGACTGTCATAGCCTCCAATTAAAAAAGTAAACATTGACCTTTGATTACATCACTTTTTGGTGGGGTCGGGCCCATTTTTTATATCAAAATGGGGTCGGGCCTAATGGTATTTACAACACAATTCAACACAGCAAGCTCCTGTGTTTGTTAAAAAAATACATATATATATATATATATATATATATATTGATTTAAAACGTTTCTGACCCGCAATATAATTGTTCTGAATTGCGAGCGTGTTAGAATAATTTTTTCATTCCACCCACAATGTAACTCCAAGTCAATCACACTTCTGTGAAATCAAACTGTCCACTTAGGAAGCAACACTGATTGACAATAAAATTTCACATGCTGTTGTTGCAAATGGAATAGACAACAGGTGGAAATTATAGGCAATTAGCAAGACACCCCCCAATAAAGGACTGGTTTTGCAGGTGGTGACCACAGACCACTTCTCAGTTCCTATGCTTCCTGGCTGATGTTTTGGTCATATATATATATATATATATAGCATTATATAGCATTAATATATATAGCATTAATATATAGCCCGCAGAGATAAAATGGTAATTCAATGCATTAATGATATCAATTTTGTCAGTAGTAGGGCCAGACTCTAAATTAATTTCTTGGGGGAGAGAAGACGCAACCCTTCAGTGACGTAACAGATTTCCAAAAATTTAGCTTGGTTAACATAATCTGATTTTGCTTTTATAACTAGTTTTACACACAGATTTCTCAAATCGCCTGAAAGACTGCCAGTCTGGGCCCCGAGTCTCTGAATCTATCTTTGGCCCAGGCAACATCTCTGTCGTGTTCAGATAGCTCTGGACTGAACCAAGGGCAAGACCGTTTTTTAGATATAGGTAGATTCCTATAACTGTTATTTTTGAGTTTGAACCCAACTGAAGACTTAAAGACAACAATTCAAATTGTTGAGGACTGGAGGTAGCCTTTAACAGATAGCAACACCACCACCTTAATCACGTTGCGTAATTTAACACATTACAAAGGATAAATGTGACAAAAAACAACACAACAAATTAACCTTGAAGAACACCTACAAATTAGAGAGAGAGAGAGAGAGAGAGAGAGAGAGAGAGAGAGAGAGAGAGAGAGAGAGAGAGAGAGAGAGAGAGAGAGAGAGATGCTACAGCAGCAGACAAAAAAAAGTGATACAATTTGAAAAATTGTCACAAAATATAATGGTTAATGGATGAAGTGTTCAGTCCGACAGTCCAACCTCGTGAAATAATCAACATATTATCAGATCGACCACTCAAAGGAGCGATATATGTTGCGTGCGCAACAGGTGGATTCAGGACCAACGCAGCCGCCGGACACCAGCTCCGCACTGGATTGGAATATGCGCAGACAGCTTGTTGCACGATTGCACAAAGAAGCAAGGACGCATAGAAAACCATGAATATGTTTTCATTAAGGGGCAAAAGTGCACACTTTTTGCCATATGAAAACAGGCACATACGAACACTTTAGGCCTATATGTTGAACTGTGTGATGGGTAATAAATGAATAGCTCACTTTGAATAAGCAAACGCTACTGTAGGCATTCAGGCATGAAAACATGAAATCATTATACATACTGTAATACCACGGCGGGTATAAATACAATAATAAATACTTTAAATTGACAGAAACATGGCCTACCAAGGCAGGCGTGAAAACATGAAATCAATTAATCAATTAAATCATTAATATCATAGTTCACATTGAGTAACATCAAATCAAAATCAAATCAAATGTTTTATTTGTCACATGCGCCGAATACAACAGGTGTAGTAGACCTTACAGTGAAATGCTTACTTACAAGCCCTTAACCAACAATGCACTTCAAGAAATAGAGTTAAGAAAATATTTACTAAATAAACTAAAGTAAAAGATTATAAAAAAATGACACAATAAAATAACAATAATGAGGCTATATACAGGGGGTACCGGTACCGAGTCAATGTGCGGGGGTATAGGTTAGTCGAGGTAATTTGTACATGTAGGTAGGGGTAAAGTGACTATGCATAGATAATAAACAGCAAGTAGCAGCAGTGTAAAAAAACAAGTAAATAGTCCGGGTGGCCATTTGATTAGCAGTTCAGGATTCTTATGGCTTTGGGGTAGAATCTGTTAAGGAGCCTTTTGGACCTAGATTCGGCGCTCCGGTACCGCTTGGGTGACTGGAGTCTTTGACAATTTTTTGGGCCTTCCTCTGACACCATCTAGTATATAGGTCCTGGATGGCAGGAAGCTTGGCCCCAGTGATGTACTGGGCCGTACGCACTACCCTCTGTAGCGCCTTACGGTCGGATGCCGAGCAGTTGCCATACCAGGTGGTGATGCAACTGGTCAGGATGCTCTTGATGGTGCAGCTGTATAACTTTTTGAGGATCTGAGGACCCATGCCAAATCTTTTCAGTCTCCTGAGGGGGAAAAGTTGTTGTCGTACCCTCTTCACAACTGTCTTGGTGTGTTTGGACCATGATAGTTTGTTGTTGATGTGGACACCAAGGAACTTGAAACTCTCGACCCGCTCCACTACAGCCCTGTCGATGTGAATGGGGGCGTGTTCGGCCATCCT
This sequence comes from Coregonus lavaretus, assembly GCF_964263955.1. NCBI lineage: Eukaryota > Metazoa > Chordata > Actinopteri > Salmoniformes > Salmonidae > Coregonus > Coregonus lavaretus. Next base: position 157,339 of record NW_028157700.1, read on the forward strand.
TTTCCTGTAATCCATGATCAGCTCCTTTGTCTTGCTCATGTTGAGGGAGAGGTTGTTGTCCTGGCACCACACTGCCAGGTCTCTGACCTCCACCCTATAGGCTTTCTCATCGTTGTCGGTGATCAGGCCTACCACCATTGTGTCATCAGCAACCTTAATGATGGTGTTGGAGTTGTGTTTGGCCACACAGTCGTGGGTGAACAGGGAGTACAGGAGGGGACTAAGCACGCAACCCTGAGGCCCCCCCGCGGCCTTGTGAATGTTGACCTGTTTAAAGGTCTTGCTCACATCGGCTACGGAAAGCGTGATCAAACAGTCATCCAGAACAGCTGGTGCTCTCATGCATGCTTCAGGGTTGCTTGCCTCAAAGCGAGCATAAAAGGCATTTAGCTCATCTGGTAGGCTCGCGTCACTGGGCAGCTCGCGGCTGGGTTTCCCTTTGTAGTCCGTAATAGTTTGCAAGCCCTGCCACATCCAATGAGCATCAGAGCTGGTGTAGTAGGATTCAATCTTAGTCCTGTATTGACGCTTTGCCTGTTTGATGGTTCGTCTGAGGGCATAGCGGGATTTCTTATAAGCGTCCGGATTTGTGTGTCGCTCCTTGAAAGCGGCAGCTCTAGCTTTTAGCTCAGTGCGGATGTTGCCTGTAATCCATGGCTTCTGGTTGGGGTATGTACTTACAGTCACTGTGGGGACGACGTCGTCGATGCACTTATTGATGAAGCCGGTGACTGATGTGGTGTACTCCTCAATGCCATTGGATGAATCCCGGAACATATTCCAGTCTGTGCTAGCAAAACAGTCCTGTAGCTTAGCATCTGCGTCATCTGACCACTTCCATATTGAGCGAGTCACTGGTACTTCCTGCTTTAGTTTTTGCTTGTAAGCAGTAATCAGGAGGATAGAGTTATGGTCAGATTTGCCAAATGGAGGGCGAGGGAGAGCTTTGTATGCGTCTCTGTGTGTGGAGTAAAGGTGGTCTAGAGTTCTTTCGCCTCTGGTTGCACATGTGACATGCTGGTAGAAATGAGGTAAAACTGATTTAAGTTTGCCTGCATTAAAGTCCCTGGAGTGCCGTTTCTGGATGTGCATTTTCTTGTTTGCTTATGGCCTTATACAGCTCGTTGAGTGCGGTCTTAGTGCCAGCATCGGTTTGTGGTGGTAAGTAGACGGCTACGAAAAATATAGATGAAAACTCTCTTCATACATAGTGTGGTCTACAGCTTATCATGAGGTACTCTACCTCAGGCGAGCAAAACTTAACACTTCCTTAATATTAGACATTGCGCACCGGCTGTTATTGACAAATAGACACACACCACCACGGCTCATCTTACCGGACGTAGCTATTCTGTCCTGCCGATGCACGGAAAACCACGATTCGGTGAAACATAAGATATTACAGTTTTTAATGTCCCATTGGTAGGATAGTCTCGAATGAAGCTCATCCAGTTTATTATCCAGTGATTGCCAATAGAATGGATGGTAGAGGTGGGTTACCCACTCGCCAACGATTTCTTACAAGATCTCCGCCCCCCTGTATTTCTGTCTTTTCTTCACGCAAATGATGGGGGTTTGGGCCTGGTCTCGGAGAACCAGTATATCCTTTGTGTCGGACTCATTGAATAAAAAATCTTTGTCCAGTTCGAGGTGAGTAATCGCTGTTCTGATATCCAGAAGCTCTTTTCGGTCATAAGAGACGGTAGCATCAACATTATGTACAAAATAAGTTACAAACAATGCGAAAAAACACACAAAATATCACAGTTGGTTAGGAGACCATAAAACGGCAGCCATCCCCCACAGGCACCATTATATCATGCACACAATAATGCGATTATTTTGGATAGTCAGATTAATACAATAGTTTGATTAAAATGTTTGTATTCTTTGAAAGAAGAACGATTTCCCTTATAATCCTGTTTCCATGGAGACATCTGAAATCAGGTTACTTGATGGCACTCTGATAAATGCAGAAAATCTAAATATACATTCTACCACAGCGACCATGTTATTTTTTGGAAGCTTATTTGATTCTGAGTTCGGACATTTAAAGTTTGTATTTTGAAAACTACTTCTAAGACACTTACATTCAGTTGTTCTGAACTCACCTCATTCGCACTAAAGAGGGAGCAGATCCAATACACAGCTGGAATGTGGTACCATGTAACCAATTAGATTCCTGGAACCTCCTACTGCATTTTTAAAAAACATTTCTGATTAGTCAGAAGACAATACAAACAACAAATACAATTAATTTATTTCATTTGTTATCCTAATTGGGTGTGCCAGTGTTCAATCTGGCAGGGTCTCTGCCCAGCCTGGCCCTGCCATTGCTTCGCCTCTTGTCTGTCACATGAAACCACTTGTATGTGGGGTGCGCTTTTGACAACAGTGTTTTCCCCGATAATTGCATTATGGAACTAGCGTTCACACGTAGCCTACTGCCTTGTGTGCATTGCTGTACTTAAAATGTTAAGCTAAACGTTCTGATCTGTTGCATCAGCCTGATTGCTTTTCACGTTTTTTTTCTTCTGTATCCTAGGCCTACTGGCTGTATGACTGTGGGATCTATCTTCCCACAACTGTCCCAGAGTCTGTTTGGGATAGGCTATTTCTTTCTCGCACAGAACGACAAGCTGACCAACAGAATAGGTCAACTTTTGATAGTAGATTGACATAGGCTAGTGATTTTGCTGTTTGTTAATCATCTTGTTGGCTGAGGAAAAGTAAATGTGGGCAGTTATTCTAACATCTTCAAAGTGCGCGTCGGAATTCGGTAAGAAGGACGCACGCCGTTGCATCCTCGAGTTACATGTTCTGTTAATATGAATTACCATCATCTAAATGTGATTTCTGTCATTCTGAGCACCGCGGGTGGACGCCCTAATCAGATTATGCACCCAATGCATAAGGGTCCAGTTAATTTCTCAAAAGTTATTGAAATTAAAATACTGCCAGTCATATGTCCGGCGCCACATTTTCATAACGGAAACCCTGACACACACACACACACACACGCACATGCACACACACACCCATCCCTCCAACCCAACCATCCAACCTTACAACCTAACCTTACAAACCAACCCACCAACCCAACCCACCAACCCTATCATCTACCTAATCCCTCCAACCCATCCCTCCAACCCATCCCTCCAACCCTCCAACCCCTCCCCTCCATCCCAACCATCCCACCCATCCCTTCAACCCATTCCTCCATCCCTCCAACCCAACCCTCCAACCCATCCCTACAACCCTCCAACCCAACCATCCAACCCAACCCTCCAACCCAACCATCTTACTCATTCCTCCAACCCATCCCTCCAACCCAACCCTCCAACCCATCCCTACAACCCTCCAACCAAACCTTCCATCCCAACCTTCCAACCCAACCCTCCAACCCAACCATCTAACCCAACCCTCCAACCCATCCCTCCAACCCAACCCTCCAACCCATCCCTCCAACCCTCCAACCCCTCCCCTCCATCCCAACCATCCCACCCATCCCTTCAACCCATTCCTCCAACCATCCAACCCAACCCTCCAACCCAACCATCTAACTCATTCCTCCAACCCATCCCTCCAACCCAACCCTCCAACCCATCCCTACAACCCTCCAACCCAACCTTCCATCCCAACCTTCCAACCCAACCCTCCAACCCAACCCTCCAACCCTCCAACCCAACCCTCCAACCCATCCCTCCAACCCAATCCTCCAACCTAACCCTCCAACCCAATCCTCCAACCTAACCCTCCAACCCATCCCTCCAACAGTGATATGCATTATAAACATGGCTGTTTATAAGAAAGTTATATGCGGTATAAACATTACTGTTTATAAGACATCCTTCTTGTCCACTTAATCCACTTGTCCCTTTTTCTCTCTCCCTCTGTTTACGTGTGTTTGTGTGTGTGTGTGTGTGTGTGTGTGTGTCCCTATGTGTAAATATGTGTGTCCATGAAGGAGAGGTCCGTGGCCAAAGGGGGGATGACATGCATGTTCCCAGGCTGTTAACATCGCTGAGGGTTATAGGACCAATAGGCTGCAAAGAGCTGTCAAACCATGATGGACATACTGGTAACTTTACCTAACATCTCTCTCTCTCTTTCTGTCTGTCTCTCACTCATTCCCTCACTCACTCTTTCTCTCTGTTTCTCTCTCTGTCTGTCATTCCCCCTCTCTCTCTTTCTCTCACTAATTCCCCTCACTCACTCACTCTTTCTCTCTGTTTCTCTCTCTGTCTGTCATTCCCCTCTCTCTCTTTCTCTCACTCATTCCCTCACTCACTCACTCTTTCTCTCTGTCTGTCATTCCCCCTCTCTCTCTTTCTCTCTCTGTGTGCCTCTGTCTCTCTCTCAGTGTTGTGCTGTTCTCTGAGTGTTATATCTACTGTTGTGCTTGATGTACCAACTTTATAGAACATAAAACGTTTGCACTTCTGATGACTGGTGTAACTCTAACCATGGTGTTCATATTTGTGTGTCAGTAAGTATCAAGATGAATGTGTTTGTGTTACTCGGGCGCGGGTCAGCTGTTTACTCACCGGCCCGCAATTGCTAATAACCCATCCGCAACCGCCTGGCTATTTTTACATTTTAGTCATTTAGCAGACGCTCTTATCCAGAGCGACTTACAGTTAGTGAGTGTATGCACTCACATACTGCCCCCCGTGGGAATCGAACCCACACCCCTGGCGTTGCAAACGCCATGCTCTACCAACTGAGCTACACGGGATATAGTGAAAATCTGAGGCCCGCACCCAACCCTAACCTGCAATTATAGAAGATGCGCTATAAACTACAGTCAAAGCCGATGTTTTTGGCTGATTTAGATGATGTTTCTGCTTATAATTTCTGACCTTTTGGTAGGCTATTTGTTAGTTAACTTGTCTATAATTAGATACATTAGATACATGCAGCTTCTCTTCTGTCATTATATGTTGCCCTAGAAGACTAAATGAACCCTTGCTCAAGAGAATAATGTAATAGATCAATAGAATGAATGCTTCAAACTAGTTGACGTCGGTAAAGTTTTCTCTGTCATCTTTCGCGGAGCAAAGACGTTTAGGGACCGAGGAGAAAATACAACAAAGCAACAAACAAAAAAAGGGTTGTAAGGAAAAAGAAAGCTGTGAAAACGAACCAACGTGTTTCTGATAAGATTTCAGTTCGGCTTCGATTCATATTTTATGTGGTTGAAATACTATCAGCTTTTATGATGTTTTTATGATGAAGACAGCAGCTCTACAGATCGTATCTAACTGAACATTGCATTCTCTCAAGATGCAGAAATAAATAAATCATATTTCTCCACTCCTGTTCCCAAGTCCACATTTTTGCATACATTTGGTGTATAATTTTACTGCAAGAAATGCTTCATTCTACAGGAGTTATTAAATCAAATCAAATCACATTTTATTGGTCACATGCGCCGAATACAACAGGTGCAGACATTACAGTGAAATGCTTACTTACAGCCCTTAACCAACAGTGCATTTATTTTAAACAAAAAAGTAAGAATAAAACAACAACAAAAAAGTGTTGAGAAAAAAAGAGCAGAAGTAAAATAAAGTGACAGTAGGGAGGCTATATATACAGTAAAATAAAGTGACAGTAGGGAGGCTATATATACAGGGGGGTACCGTTGCATAGTCAATGTGCGGGGGCACCGGCTAGTTGAGGTAGTTGAGGTAATATGTACATGTGGGTTAGCCCTATTCGCACGGGATTAGTATCACTAGATAACGTTGGTTGTGTATGTATTACCTCAGAATGTCCGTTATTCCAGAGGCCGATTCGGAAGGGATACGTTTTTTTCCAAACTGCCCCCTGTAATTCTTTATTTTTTAAATTTTTATAAATGGACAGTTATGACGAAAGCCTGAAGTTTTTTTTTCTAGGTGTGAAGATAACAGGCTACACTGATAACTCGAGCTTGGTTCCCAAGATCCTAAACCATACCAAACCATCTTTGGTATAGTGTCGCCATAATATCTGAATTGAGGAAGTGTGATCATAATCATGACGATATTTTAGCGATCCGCAGTAGACGTCCTAAATGCCCGCCAGCCTTCAGATGTGAGCTAAACAGTGCACTTGCACTTGATATGCGTTTTTATGCTATGGATGAGAAAGTGAACTTCTTCCAAACGTTTAGGTCATTTGTATGCTGCTTTGCGATCTATTAACAGCAATGGTTGCAATAAATAGGCGCAATAGTTTTTTATAATGCATTTGGCGATGTTCAGTTCATTTGCACAAAACATAAAAAAGCATTCACTGTGAAAGTTGATACATGTAGGCCCTTCATATATAGGCTATGAGCAGCCCTTCATATATAGGTTATGGGCAGCCCTTCATATATAGGTTATGGGCAGCCCTTCATATATAGGCTATGAGCAGCCCTTCATATATAGGCTATGAGCAGCCCTTCATATATAGGCTATGAGCAGCACTTCATATATAGGCTATGGGCAGCCCTTCATATATAGGCTATGAGCAGCCCTTCATATATAGGCTATGAGCAGCCCTTCATATAAAGGCTATGAGCAGCCCTTCATATATAGGCTATGAGCAGCCTTTCATATATAGGCTATGAGCAGCCCTTCATATATAGGCTATGGGCAGCCCTTCATATATAGGCTATGGGCAGCACTTCATATATAGGCTATGAGCAGCCCTTCATATATAGACTATGAGCAGCCCTTCATATATAGGCCATGAGCAGCCCTTCATATATAGGCTATGAGCAGCCCTTCATATATAGGCTATGAGCAGCACTTCATATATAGGCTATGAGCAGCCCTTCATATATAGGCTATGAGCAGCCCTTCATATATTGGCTATGTGCAGCACTTCATTCAATTTATCAAATCAGTTATTGTTTTCTTGCTCAAACCGCGAGCAACACCTGTCAAACTCAGACATTTCTCTCAAAACACAGGGATGTCGATTCGCACGGGACTAGTATTATCAGAGGACTTTGGAGTTTGCCAAAAAACAGTAGGTTATTCTGGTTAGTCAATGTCCAGATTAGAGTTTCCATTTAACCCATCTGAACAGTAGGCTACAGTTTCCTTGACATGCCGTATAGGCCTGTTTGAAATCCCGTCTTGTGACTGTCGAATTTGTATAGCGCCTCACAATCATCAGACATAACGTAGCCGGCTCTGATATCATCCTCTTTTACCACTTCACCAACATTACCTTTCTGGCCCTCCTTTCTCTTTATTTTCAACTCTCCTTTTGCAGCTTTTGTCTTGTTGAATGAAACTTCGACAATGTCCTTTTTGCCTCAGTGGATTGATGTTAACTTTTTCTGCCCGTTCCCCAGAGCATTATTTGGTGTTTGTGTGTGTGTTTGTGTGTTTGTGTGTGTGTGTGTGTGTGTGTGTGTGTGTGTGTGTGTGTGCGGAGCAGTATAGTTTTCCCCCAAATTCCATTTTCTCCGTTTTCTTTTTCCAGGTTTCTGTTCTCAAAATCACACTTTTTTAAAACAACAACATTGGACGTTCTGAGCACATGACAATGCTTAAACCACATCAGGAGGCCACTTTTGAGGTCTGGGAAAAATAATAATATACCATTTAGCAGACGCTTTTATCCCAAGCGACTTACTGACTGTTTGCATACATTTTTGTGTGGTCCCGGGGATCGAACCCACTACCCTGGCGTTACAAGCGCCGTGCTCTACCAGCTGAGCTACAGAGGACCACTCTAAGAAAGGTTCATTTTGGGGTGTATTAGAGGTCTTCACGGATCTACACTAACCTACCTGAGATCCGACCCGGATTTTGTAGTTGATCCTCGGATCCCAGGTAGTATCCGGCTCGGTGGCCACGGGCCTCGGATCTGTGTGAAGATATGTGAAATACCTACCGGATACGAAATTATATTTGAAGAGTTTAGTTCCTAAACAACATAAACGCAAATTGCACACATATATACTTTTAAATGATTGTCAGGGGGGACCCCTTCCATCAAACAAATGTGTCAATATAATTTAATGACAAAACAGTATATTTGCTTTATGAAAACCAGACACTGCGCACGTTGACGCGGGGTGAAATAGGCTATAGGCCGACTTGTTGTGGGAGAGGAGGACGTAGTGGAAAAGAATGATAGCCTGGGCTATATATAAAGTGAGTTTCTAAAAAATTGAGTCGTTCTTAGCGGATGTGAAGAAGAAACTGAATGAAAGAGAGTGCAGGGTGGAAAAACCAACGGTCAAATCGTCTCCATGGGCCTCACAGTGTGCATAAATGAGGGAGGGGAAAGGTTGCCCATATTTTCAACACCTGAACTATTTTATTTAATTGTTTTATTTATTCAATTTACTAGTTCATTTAGGCTATTTAATTATTTATTTAGTTTAGGCTTGGCCTATTTAGTAGGCTATTTTGCAATTCTATTCGGGTATTTTCTGTATTTAAAATAACAGTTTACTAGGGTGACATCAGCTAAATTGGGCCACTTTTTGGTAAATCGTTTGGGACAATAATACAATACCATATATGCCTTTTCCATGTGTTTTTATGATTAATAATGACTGTTTTTGATAATTTTGTGTTGAAATTATTTAATAAAATATAATTATTTAGGCCCTACAGTTCTTGAAACATCAGCTCTGCCAACATTTGTTGCATGAGCAGTTTCAGGTAAAATGGGCCACAGCTTCAGGTAAAATGGGCCAGTCAAACTCCAAAGGGAAATAGTCATTTATCATCAATTTTAATTTTAAAACACAGTTGCTTATACAGCCACATAACATTTAAACTGCATTAAACAAAAATTCATATGTGCCATTCAAAAAACATTTTGGGTGCAAACCCACATATTCAAATGTGCAATTAAAAAAATCCATTTTGGAACAGCATAGATCAGTGAACTGTCAGTGGTGTGTGTGTGTGTGTGTGTGTGTGTGTGTGTGTGTGTGTGTGTGTGTGTGTGTGTGTGTGTGTGTGTGTGTGTGAACAACACATTTAGAACAAAATGTGCATTCACAAAAATACAAAAATTCACATTCCAAATTATTAACTGATATGTTTGTGTGAAAACTTTTCAAACACAGTCTTTGCAAATGAAACCATCGTCAGCACAGATACCATTGTCTTCACCACAGCTCTCATGAAACCAGGCAGAACATGGAACACATTTTAACCATTCCTCAGTAGCCTTAGGGTCATTTGGGTCACCATAGTGGGTGTTGCAGACTTTGCAAGGTGATTTGCTTCTCTTGCCCTGCTTTTTTTTCCCTTTCGGTTGCTTGCTGCCCGGGTACCAGCTGGCTTGCTTGGCTGGATGCTTGCTGGATGCTTGATGCAAGCTCCCTTTCCGCCTCCTCTGGAAGGTAGGGCTTCCGCCCTGACACATGTTCACTGCCAGTCACCTTTCCGCTGATGCGTCTTTGCAGTGTGGATCGCGGCACACCCCATGCTCGTGATAAGAAGTGCACACTCACTGTAATTCCTTTCTTCACTCCCTCCCTGTATTCATCTAAGGCACCCTTCATCCTCTCCTCTTTCCACAGATTGTAGTTGTTTGGCCTTCCTTTCCCTCCCTGTTTTATCTTTGTATCCTTTCCTCTCTGGTCCTTGCTCCTCCTCTCTTTTCTCTCGTTCTGTCTCCTCTCATTTCCTCTGCATTCCTTTCTCCTCACCTGTTCTCTCACTTCCTGTCTCCTCTGCTTGTCTCCTCTCTCATCCTTCCTTCTCCTCTCACTTCCTCTCTCTTTCCTTCTCCCTCTCTCCTCTCCTCTCGCTTCCTTCTCGTTTGCCATACTCACTGTAAATAAAATACTACCATTATTACTGTTGGGGGGGGTCATGGTGTGAGTGTGTGTGTGTGTGTGTGTGTGTGTGTGTGTGTGTGTGTATGCACGTACATACACATACAAACACAAACACACACCCTTACACACAAACTCACTCACACACACTCAAACACATGTGTATGTGTGTTTGTGAGTGACACAAATGATGGCCCATTTTAGCTGAAACCATGTGGCCCATTTTACCTCAAGGGGTTAAGGTAAATTGGGCCCCCCAAAAAAGCATCACTTTTTCAAAAAATATGTTCATATACCAAACTAACAACATTATTTCTGATTGATGCCATCAAGACAGATATTATGCATAGTTTTTTATGGGCATGTTGTTGTTTTTTTACAGATTTATCATCCTTATAATAGTTTAGTTAGATTTGGTATGCCAGGCTACTCACCATGCAGCTTTCTGGTGCAGTCTTGATTTGAATTATTGCACTGCCCACCATAGCAACCATGAACCAATCAAATCACCTGTTACTTGTCAAGTACAGTTATGACAACAGTTTGAAATCCTTTGCAGTCATTGGCTCTAAATTCCAGAGGGGCTGGGACCCCCAAACCTTAAATGGCCCATTTTACCTGATGGCCCATTTTACCTGATATCACCCTAACTAATGTTGAATGACTCGGGCCAAGTGTGAAATTGCAGCATAAAGATGAGTGACTCATTCATGCGCTAGTTTCGTGGCTTTCGTTCAAAAATAAATACGTTATACGGCAGAGTTAATTCTTTCTGATCGTCTTTAATAAATAGCCTAACATTTTTGACCAAATTAATCTGCTCATGTTGTGTGTGAGTGAACGTGTGCGGTAGGTAGACTGATAGCCATAGGTTTATCTGCAGAAAATATTGTAGCCTAATGTTGAAAGGCTGCCGATTTATTGATTGCGTAAGGCATGGATGGGTATTAGAAATATCAGGACAACTTCTCTCTTCAATTATGAATCTTTAATTAACTTTCTGGACCGTAAGCCTACACAACCGTGGCGTGGATGACCTTTCTATCAATCCACATCCAAACCAATATCAGGATGTATGGGCTAATTCTGTAGGTCTAAAGGATATATCTACATTTAATTTAGTCAGCACTCGCTGACTATTTAGCGTCCTAAAATCCCCACATAAAAATCGAATCTAATATCTAATCTAAAAAAAAATGTGGTCAACAGAATCAAAATGAACAGATCTCTGAAAACCTCAAAATATTCTATGTCCATTTATAGTGTTGTCATGGAGGGAACTATTCGCTGTCTCAGTCTGGCACGCGATGATCATCACATACAAAAATCCTCCTAGGCTACTCAAATATTTGGTCAACAGAAATAAGGAAAACATTTCTGAAGACTTCATAATGTTCTCCATCTAACTATATTGATGTCATTATGAAAATACTAAGCTGTAGACCACAAATCAGTTTTCTTAGATATAACCAAAAATGCACGTTAAAGTCAAAATCAGCAATCTTTCGGATCCATTTGATTCGGATACAGACCTGACCCAATTTTGGATCCTATTCTCCCTCAACTCGGACATGTTTTGGGTTGGATCTGGTCCACCTCGAATCCGAATCTGATCAGATATTGATTATTATTTTTTATTTTTTATGACCAGATCGGTCAGGTAGGAATTTTACGGATCCAATTCGGTTCGGATCTCAATTTCGGAATCCGAGAAGAACTCTAGTGTAGATACCCTTTAATCGAGAAGGTTTCTGGGAAAACCTTTCCATCTACCAGAAGACGGTTATCATTATTAGCATGATCGCTAATGGCTATGCTAGACAAACACACACACAGGGGCATTCCTGCTTTGCCATTTCAAAAAGTTGAAGGAAAACACCAAACACTGATGCATTTTGTTCATGACTCATGATAATATTGGACTGACTGACTGGTTGACTGGCTGACTGACTGACTGACTGGCTAACTGAGTATTCAGGTTTCAGACACAATAATATTGGGCATATTAATACATTTTAAAATAAATTAAATACATTTTAGAATATTGTTGAGTTCCGTTTTCGCTCTCCTCATCGCAGATTTTATAGGGCCCTTCCCTTCTATGTGTACAGATTATTGTGTGTGTGTGTGTGTATACTGGTTAGATCCTAAATCTGTAGTTTAGCGCAAAGATTGGAGGTCTGCTAGCTGCATGCTAGCTGTACCCAAAGACTTCCAGTCTTTGAGCTAAGCTAGTTAGCCCAAAATCCCAGTGTCAATTTGAGGCGTTTTGGATGTGGTTGACCAGGATATGAATCTTCATCTTCTCCTATTGGATGAAAACCCACAGGCCAACTCTGACTGACTGCTTTGACTGAGAGAAACCCCACCTCTTTAAGGAATACCTGGGATAGGATAAAGTAATCCTTCTACCCCCCCTTACCCCAACCCCCCCCCCCCAAAAAAAATAATAATAATATATATATATAAAAAAAAATTAAAAAAAATTAAAAAAATGAAAAAATTAAAAAGTGGTTATCCCACTGGCTATAAGGTGATTGCACCTATTTGTAAGTCGCTCTGGATAAGAGCGTCTGCTAAATGACGTAAATGTAAAATGTAAATGTATGTACTGTTTAAATATGAACCTTGATGGTGCCGTTTCTCCTCATCTATCCTTTCTTTCCCCCCTCTCTTCTTTTAAGTTTTTTTTGTTAAATCAATTTTTTTATTAAGATCACTGTATTGGTCAATTGCACACAAGGTCCAACCGAAATGTGACTTCCACTCAGTGATGTAGTGGTGACCGGAGAAGCGGGAAAACTCTAATTTTGCCAATTTTCTTTCCAAATGGCACTGCCGGAGAAGGAAAGGCACTCTGTGTGTAAAATTC